>NW_028258142.1:14154318-14457348 GCF_053883595.1 Heterocephalus glaber | reverse complement strand
TTGACCCAGTGATTCCCATTTTCTTTTCTTATCCCAGCCTTTGGTAATTACTACTTCTAAGATTTTTATTTTAGTTTATATTTCATGTGAAAATATTTGTTAGTTAACTATTACTTTAAAAAATACCTGTGATAAATCATTTTGTCTTAGGGTTTGGGAGGTTTCATTCAGCATTACTTGGCCCTGTTGCTTTGAGCCAGGGGCAATACACCACACTATGGTGGAGAGCACATCAGAGAGACAGCTGCTTACTTCATGGTCAGGATGTGAAAAGCAGGAGAGGAGGAGACTAGTGTCCCACAATCCCCTCAACACACACCTCAGTGATAACTCCCACTAAAGCCTACTTTTTAAAGCTTCCACCACCTCCCATTAGACCGATGGATTGAAGAACAATCCTTCGGAGATATTTTACAGCAGAAAGGATTTAAAATGTCACACACACACACACACACACACACACACACACACACACACACACAATGAGGTCACAGAATTCTTTGACCCAGTGACGCATGAGCTTGACTCAATGGAATCATTCTGACCCAGCACAAAATGTTTGTGCAGATTCCCTGACACCTTAAAGGTAATGTCCTTTGTTTTTCACTTTTTTTTCAATCTAGAAAACCCCAGATAACTTTGGGTGTGGTAATTTTATGTTAGTAAAATTTATATTTATATATTTATATTTATTTGTATTTATATTTATATTTATTTACATCTCTTCAGCTTCTGGCTGTTATATTCACTTTGGCTCCAATAAAGTCTTTGTTCTTATGCTTGAGGTACCTCACCTTACCTTTTAGCTTAACACACATGTAATGGTATTTGTGTTTCTGTGTCTTGCTCATTTCTCTTAGCACATATTCCAGGTTCATCCACATTGACAGAAATTGTATGATTTCATTCCTTCTTAGTGTTAAAATATATTAAATTGTAACTGTGTAGAAAGAAATATAGATATCCATTTATCTGTTGATAAACTCTTTGATTCCATATCTTGGCTATTGTGAAAATGTTCCAATGAAAATAAGAATGTAGATATACCTCAGACATATTGATTACAGTTCTTTTGGATATATACATAAAAGTAGAATTGTTAGATCATATGGTAATTTCATTTTTAGTTTTTGAAGTACATCGATATTCTTTAAAATGATGTCTTTACTAATTTGCATTCCTGTCAACAGTGTGCAAATGTTTCACTGTCTCCATATCTCCCTCAATACTTCTTGTGTTTCATCTTTTTGATAATAATCATTTTAATAAGTGTGAGGTAATATAGAAATTATAATCTCCCATTTATATAGCTATAAAACATCTCCTCTATTAAATGTTATTGGAAATTTATAGACAAATACATTTTTTTCAAAACTATATAATAATTTATTCAAGGAAATATATGCATTATCAAATTCTCAAGATCTTCATAATTCTTTTACAGATCATGGAGCAACTAGTATCACTAGGCAATTTAAATATGGTCTTGCTTTGACATTAGTGAACATGGAATATTTCTCCATGTGAATCTTAGACATTTAATAAGGAGGATTTTTAATAGTTAACATTACAGAAAGACTAACAAAATAGTATTTACTATAGAGTTTATTCAATTCTTTGCAGTGTAGCATCTTTACATAAGAAGATCTTTATTCTCTTTATGAAATACTGTGTAGGGGAAACTTCTAAAGCCGACAGTTCCTACATAATTAATTACAGCTTTGATAATCTAATCACTCCAATAGGGGATGTGTTACTTGGTGGGTGATATTTTCTTCACACCATGAGATGCGTATCCACAGTGCTTGCCTCTATTAACTTAATTAAGATATTTCAATTAGAAAAAGAACTATGGATTGTACAACTACTTGAACACATACAAGAAGTAATAGGAGAACAAGCATTTATGATGGTAACCCATTCCCTGTGCGAACCTTTCTAGATCACACAATCACCAGCTGGTATTTTAGTTATCATTCAAGGACTCTCTTACTGTCTTTGACATTCTGTGCATGTAAGCAGAAATCAATGCTCAAAAATGCTTATGCATAAATTTACTGTGTCACTTTAAGAATTTTAAATGGGTATATATGCATATATGTATATAAATGGGCAAAAAGTAAATTTTCACATTTCTTTTTTAGAGAAAGTAGTTCAGACTCTATTTGGTGAATAATGAGTGACATCTGCCTAATTCCATTGTATTCATGTTTATTCTTTAGGAAAAAATAAATTTAGTGTGTTAATTCAAATGAGAAAATTTATACATGTATTTGCCATAATAGGCATTCTGAAATATATCCCTGAAGGCAAGTATGCAATAATATATAGATTTAGTCAAAGTTTACCTTAAAAATATTCATGCTAAAGAATTGCATCAAGTCAGAATAGGGAAAAATACATATTTTGACAACTTTAATACAAGTAATTTGGACTAAAGGATAGAAAGAGTTAACTTACCCATGTAAAGGATCAATTTGAGTGTAGGAATAAAATGCAAGTTGTTCAGCATGACAGAACCTACATGCAAACTAATACCTAAACACTCCTTATGAAACATCATAGATGTAATAGTCCACTAAACACCATAGCTTCTAATTGATACAATGCTTTCTTACTTTTCTCATTTTGCACTTGTGATATTTTTGAAGTAATGCTCTTTCCTCTTTTAATAGTTATATTTTCAAGAGCCAAGTTGGAAACAATCTACTCTATGAAGTTTCCCTGATGCCTAGTAGTTGTACTGAATTGTCTGCTTTCTGCTTCTATCCTAAAGTTGGCAAGTCCTCATTACAGGTCTTAATTTTTTTTTTTTTTTAACATTTTGGTACCGGGGATCAAACTCAGGACTTTGTGCTTGCAAAGCAGGTGGTGGAAGCACCGATCTAAATCCTCAGCCCCAGGTCTTAAAGTTTTAATGCTTACCTGTGTTGTTTTTTCTCTATTGTGAGTTCCTAGAAGGTATGAATAGAGCCTTCATACACTGAGTCAAATAAACTCTTTTCCCTCAGGAGTATTAAAGAAACATTTGCAATATATATAAATAATTCCATATGGAAATATTATCCTAAGTTTGTTTTTATTTCAGGAAATTGACCAAAGTAAAATGGTTCTGCCTGTGGTTGAACATTTTGAGTTATAGGAAACTTAGGAGCACAGTAAAGTGTTTTCTTAATAAAATCATATTTTGAATGATTTTAGATATGCAGAAACAAATCCCTAAGATAGTACAGAGGAGATTTCCTATATACCCCCCACAAAAGTGTTCATATTATTAGCAACTTACAACAAATATATGTTACATATGTTATAATAATATTATTATTAATTATTTTTTTTTCTTTTGGACTATTTTATTTATTTTTCCCCATTAAGTTTATTGGTACATTTTAGGTATACAATACAGTTACATTCATCATTGGGATCTTGTACCATTACATGAGTCTCTTGGTCCTTATTTTTTTTCCACTTCCCTTGCCTTCCCTTTACCCCCTCCACCCTTCCCTATTAGCAAAGACCTTGTTTCCATTTTTTTTCCTCTTCTCTTATTTTTTCCTCTCCCTTTTTTTCCTTCCCTTATCCCTCCCAATTCCCCTGTTCTTTTAGACCTTGTCTTCCTGTTACACAAAATCAGCTACACATTTTTTAAATTACAACATTAAGATCTAGGAGACATTACAACAGATTTTACAGAATTTAAAAGGATATAGAGAGCATATTACAAAAATCTTTTTTGAAATAAATTTTGACAACTTCTAAGAAGTACCTTGGAAGACAAATTAAGGAAACTCTGGAGGACATATACAATTTGAATAGCACCTATTAAAGAAAGTATATTCTTAGCTTGAAAACCTACCTATATGACAATAGCAGGCTCATATACATTTTAACTGATAAATTATATCAAACAATTAAAGCAGAAAAAAGAAGGAACACTTCTCCCATCATTTTAGAAACTCAACATTGTGCTAATCCTAAAACTGGATAAAGATAATAGAAGAGAAAAATATGAACATAGATAGAAATTTGTTTAACAAAACAAACTATTGGAAGTCAGATCTGGCAGGATGTAGAAAGTGGTTTTGTTATAGGGATGGCAGTGTTGGTTCAGCATTGGAAGATCCCCCCCAAAAAGTCATCATTTAAACAGAGGAAAGGAAAAAGCCGTATAATCCTGTCACTACTTGGATAAAAGAATTGGACTAAAATTTTCAGCTGTTCATGGTAAAAGCTATCAGGAGCCTAGAAGTAGAATAGAACCTTCTCAACAGATTAAAGACATGTACTCCATACTTCCAGGAAGAATACTTTATATAAATGGAGAAGATACAATGCTTTCTCCTTAAGGTAGAGAACAAGGGCAGATAAGCTTACTCTTCATATGTCCTTTAAACTTTGAAACCTAGGCCCCACCAAAAGAGTCTGGCAATAAAATGACACAATTAGGATAGAATTGGCACAGCAGAAGCAAAATCTTTATATGTAGATGAAATGATCATCTACAGAGAAAATACTAAGAAATCTCTAGGAGCCCCTAGAACTTGTACTTGAATTTAGCAGGATTAGAAAACACAAGGTATATATAAAAATTCAAGTCTGTGTATACTTGCTATAAATGAAGAATTGGATATTGAAATTTAAAAGTTATGTAGGAGTACAAAGGACCTAGAAAAGTTAAAAATAAAAACAAAATAAAAGAAAAAACAGTGCTGGAAGATATTTAGTACCTAATTTTAAGACTTCTTCTGAAGCTACAGTAATCAAGGCAGTGTTGGTGTAAGGAAAGACATATAGATCATTGGAATAAAACAGAAAATCTAGAAATAGAACCACACATATATGGTCCACTGAGTTTTGAAAGATTTTTTAACATTAGCATTTTATAGAATATAAACTTGATTCAAGAGCCGAGGAAGAGATAGTGTTTTCAGCAAACGGCACTAGAATACCTGGTATCCATATATAAAAACTTAACCTCAATCCTTTATTTCCATACATGAAAATAACTTGAAAGGATCTATGAACCTATATATGAAAGCCGAAAAGTATAAAACTTTAAGAAGAAATTATAAGGGAAATGTTTATGAATTCAGGGTAGGCAAGAACTACCTAGGATACAAAAAACATGATGTATAAAAGAAAAAAATTGATAAATGAGATTCCATCAGAATTTAGATCTTTAAATGACATCATTAAAATGAAAAGTAGTCCTTAAACAGACCATATTTACAATGCATATAACCGATGACCAGAATATATAAAGAATTATTAGAGCTCATTACTAGACAACCCAATTAAAATGTAGAAATAAGAAGATGATAAATAGCCAGTATAGCACAAGGAATGGTGTGCAGCTCTAGAATCAGAAAAAAATTAACCGGTACAATAATAAGATTGAATTATACACTCATTAGGGAGATGAAGTCAAAAGTTTGAAAAGCCTTGTCATGACTTTCTTTTTGTTGGATTCTCCCGCTTTGCGTTTAATTTGTCACTCACAATGGATTCATTCTGCTGGGTTTCCTGGGGTTGTGATCCTCATTGTCTTTTCCTAGGGTATTGTCTAAAATTTTTTGGAGTACCAGTTTGATATTCATGAAGTTCCTGAGGTGCTCTTTATCATGAAAGTATCTTATTTCTCCATCAATTTTGAAAGATAGTTTTGCAGGGTACATCAATCTGGGTTGGAGGCTCTTTTCCTTTAGGGCTTGAAATACATCACTCCAAGCTCTTCTTGCCTTGAGGGTTTGTGTTGAGAAGTCGGCTGTGATTCTGATGGGCTTCCCTTTGTATGTGATTTGTTTCTTTTCTCTCACTGCTTGTAGAATTTTGTTCTTCTGTTGGATTTCTGGAATCCTAACTATTATATGTCTATGTGTAGATTGTTTTTGATTAAGGCTAGCTGGAGTCCTATATGCCTCACTTATGTTTATGTCAAGTTCGTTTCCTCACCTTGGGAAGTTTTCTGCCATCACTTCTGTGAAGAGTTTTTTTATGTCATCTGCACTCTCTCCTCTTTCTTCATGGACTCCAATCAGTCTTATGTTATTCTTCTTTGCATCATTTAGCAGCTGCTTGATTGATTTCTTGTGTTCTCTTACAATTTTAAAGCAACTTTTTCTTTTCCTCCTCACTAATTGCAACCTTATCTTCTATATGTGAAATTCTATCCTCACATTGGTTCATTCTGCTGCACAGACTTTCAATGGATTTTTTAATCTCTTGGAAATCTGTTTGTATCTGTTTTATGGATTCCATTTTTTTCCTATGTTGGGATTCCATTATGTTCCTCAGAGCCTTTATTTTTTCATCTGTGTCCTCTCTAGATTTATTAATCATGTCTTTCACCATGAGCAAAGTCTTTGCTGTTATCTGAGTAATTATTTCTGCTTTCATTTTTCCCACATCCTCTTTTGTTGCCAGTTCAGAGTTCAGGTGGTTGAGTATCAGATTGTTCCATCTCATTTCCCTTTGAGGTTGCTGTAGGTGATCTGAACTCTTGTTTTGGAGGCTTGTTTATGTGTTTTCTCATTTTCACGGGGTGGGGGGTGCTTTTGGCACCCTCGCGGCTCAGCTTCTCTGCCCTAGTAGCTTGGTATGGGGGTGGGGGAGCTTCCTTCCAGGTGCTGGCACCAGCTGAGCTTCTCTGTCTTAGGAGCCTGGGTTGGAGGCATGGAGCTTTCTCTTGGGTGCTGGGACTGGCTGAGCTTCTCTATTAATTATTATTATTGATTATAATTATATCATTAATTACGAAGTAATATTCATACAAGTAATATTCATACATTGTTAATTAAGCGCCATACTTTTCTCAAATATCATTGGTATATACATTAATGTCCTTTTTTTGTTTCAGGATCAATTTAATGATTGTATTTTCTCAGTCTTCTCTTGGCTAAGACGGTTTTTCAAACATTGCTTTTCTTTGATGACCTTGATTTTAAGGAGTACTAGTAAGGTATTTTGTAGAATGTTCTGCTGTTGGGATTTGACATCTTTCTTGCAAATAGGCATTATGTAACTTTTTTGAGGAATGCTTTACAGGTAAAGTGCCATTATCATCACCTCATATCAAAGACACCTATCAACCTACATTTCACTATTGATGTTGATGTGAATAACAAGGTGGAGTAGTAGTACAGCTTCACCAGCTGTGAAGTTACATTGTCCAATTCATTTTTTGTACCACATTGTGTGGATGTTAGTATGCGCAGGCCAGGGTTGCATAGTTAAGAGCTGTGTTCCATGGCTTTGAGGAGAGAGTATATGTCATTGGAATATCTGCATAACAAGTTTTTTCTGTCCTCTGCTTATTCATTTACTTATTCAAAAATTTCTTCATAGCAATATGGACTCAAGCATATTTATTTTGCACTTTTAGTTATTTTACAACAAAAATGTTATTAAGAACTGTAGATCAACAAATTTGATAACTTAGACAAAAAAGACAAATAAAATCTTAGTACATAAAACTCTATGTATTAAATAAATTGAATAAATAATTAAAACCCTATAACTAGAAAGGCATTGTACTCAGAGATATTGAGTATTAGTCGAAGCAGAAAGAAAATTTCCTAACTCATTCTGTGTGGTCAGCATTACTTAAACACTAAAACCAAAGATACTCCTATAACAAAACTGCAAATCAATATATCTCATTAATATAGATGCAAAAAAACATGTCACCAAATCAGGTCCAACAATTCTAACAAGAATTATATACTAAAGCCAAGAGGAATTTATTTCAGTAATGAATGTAAGTGTGGTTCAACATTCCAAATTCAGAAAATATTATACACCATATTAATAGACTAAAAAGCATATATGTATATCAATTTGTGCAGAAAAATTGATAACATTTCCTGTCTTCATATAATGAAAACTCTCTGAAAACTATAAATAAATAGAAAGTTCCTAAGCCTTCATACACACACACACACACACACACACACACGCACAAAATAAAATAAAATAAAAATAAAAAACACTATGCATAAAGGAGAAAAAGGTGATGTTTCCCTAAGATAGGGAAGAAAGGATACCCTTTGAATCAATCCTATTCAGCATCATATTGAAAGTCCTAACAAGTGCCAGAAGAGAAGAAAAAGATCAAAAGTATACAGATCAAAAAGAAAGAAAATAAATAAATAAATAAATAAAAA
This sequence comes from Heterocephalus glaber, assembly GCF_053883595.1. Taxonomy (NCBI): domain Eukaryota; kingdom Metazoa; phylum Chordata; class Mammalia; order Rodentia; family Bathyergidae; genus Heterocephalus; species Heterocephalus glaber. Next base: position 14,449,186 of record NW_028258142.1, on the reverse strand, counting down.
TAAATTTAAAAAAGAAAGAAAACATTTTAAAATTTCACTAATTCTTTTATTGAGAGGTTCGAATATTGACAAGCCCTTCAAAGCCGTTCTTTCTTTCCATTGCAGTGGTTTTGATTGCTAGAATTTGCTTTACATTTTTAAAGTTTCCAAGTCTCCACTTACATTAACCATTTATCATCACTTATTGTCACTTTTTCTTTAGAAAGATTAACATAACAGTCGTAATGATTCCTGTTTCCTCTCTGACAATTCTAACGTTTCTGTTATAGTTGAGTCTGGTTCTATCGCTGCCTTTCTCTATACAGACTGTTTTTTATTTCCTTGACTTTTTCAACTTTTATCACTGTTACTTGCAAAGTATGTGTCAAAATTATCGTTTATATGCCCTACTAATTTACAATTCCAAAAGGCCCAATTCCATGGAGGTAGACTTCCCTATGTATTTCTTTTTTCTTCTATCTTTCCAGATCTGGGGGTGATGGCTTGTTCTGCAAGCAGTCCTTTGAAACATCCAAGCAGTTTTTGATTTTCAATTTGTTCAGCTTTTTCTTTTGTCATAAATGTGGAATAATTAATTTTAACTCTTTCGCATTTCTCAGCTGAAACCAGCTCTCCAAATTTTTGAGTACCAGATTTTCTTTATTCTTACATTAAAAAGAAGAAAGATATTTCTTAAATTGCATCATTGTTTGCAAACCAATTCTGAGACTCAAAGTTAGGGCAGTTTCTCTTTCACATGCACTTTTTCTAATGTTAGAGAAAAGGTTTCTTCTCCAATCTTTTTTCTACCATAGCCTACAGTTATCATTCCTGCAATTGTTCATTATTAAGTTTCTCTCTCTCTCTCTTTCTTTTATTCTTACAATGTGCTAGAGCTGGCTTTTACCATTGTGGATGAGATTAGTGTTAAATTCTCAAGAATTTAATAAGATGATTGTAAAACAGCCTTTATTAAAAATTAAAATGTAAAATATTCGGAAACGTTTGCCTTTTTTAAATAATTGGATGCCATGGTCGTGAGACCTTTCTGGCAAGTCCTTTGCTGTAGTATAGGTCTTCTCCATTGTATGTGGTTCTATATAAGATACTGTGCAGTTAAATCAAACTGACCATGTCTTAGTCCAGTAGTGCAACAAGCCTGTTATCTGTGTCAACTCAGACTCTACCACGAAAAACAGAATGTCCCAACAAGCCTCGGTTTTGCAAAGAGAAAGTGCTTTGGGGATAGATCTCATCTACACTCTCACCTAAAAACTACAACAAAACAAACAAAGGCAACTGGCTCAACAATACCTCACATTACAGATGTCCTTCTAGATGGCTAATGCTATTAGGTTAAAGGCTTTCTGTGTCTACTGAGAAACAGCCAATATCCATCTCAAAAGGCAATTTAGAAAGATAAACTGAAGTTAAGAGTCAATTAGGGCAATAAGATAATTAAATGCCTTTTGTTTTAGAAATACTCCTAAAAACCTGTCATTTTATGCTTTTTACTGCCACTTTCATTGTTGGCAATATCATAGCTTTTTGGCCTGTCACTTGAAAAATGGCAGATAAATGAATTAAAGATGTTTTTCTGCATGTCCACAAATTATGAAAATAAATTATAAAGACACGCTGACGACTCCAGTGGATGGGCAAGATAAGGCGATTATCTGATAGCCATACTAGTATCAAGCTGCTGATAAAGACTGTCCTTAGAAGACACTGTTCTTGCTTGCTGGATCAATTATTGGACCAGATATGGCAACAAATCATCAATGGGGGCCAAAAGAAAGAACTTTGTTTCCAATATGAAAATCACCATTTCAACTCACAGTTCCACTGAACCTGGACCATATTATCACACAATAAAAGAGGCTGCACCACACTGGGCACTGAAGCTGCCTGGTCTTGAAACACTAACTGTATCAGCTCCATCTCAGGACTGGCACTGGTGCCTCTCCACTGTGGGCAGTTGTTCTTAGACTTCAAGTGCCAAATCCAAGCTACACCTTTGAAGCACTCCAAAATAAACTGCATCATGCTTTTAAAATTTATACATCATTTATAGTCTCACAAAATGGATCTTTGAACAAAAAATCAATTCAATAACGGGTCAGTGGGGAAGGGGTTTGATGGTTATCAGATGCACCATACTATTCACTGACATCCGATATTGTTGAATACCTTCTCTTAAGCCAATGAAAAAAGTTTTGTTTTTATTTCTTGACCTCTTCTTAGCCTAAATATAAGAGTACTATCATCTGATTATTGAATGTAGCATCTCCACAAAGGGATCTACAAAGGTGCAAGGGTATAAAAACACTTAAATTGAAAATTTAGGATTATATCCTAACCATTCGTACAGACGATATGTCTTTCCTTTCCCTAACAATAATTTTAGGCCAACCAAGTAAGCATAAACTTCTAGTGAACTCAAGGTGAAAATAAAAAGGCAAAAGGAGTTTTGGGGTATCAAAATTGCTTTTGGTTGATTCGTCTCATTCTTTTCTTTTCTTTTTTTTTTTTTTTTTTGGTACCAGGCATCAAACTTGGGACCTTGCGCTTGTGCTGCAGGTGCTGGAAACACTGAGCTAAATCCCTGGCCCTCACCTCGTTCTAATTTTGGGTTAATATGGCCCTAGATTATAAGGACAATGAACACTTGGAAGAGTACATTGTTTGATAAGTTGGCCAACAGTGGCCTACAGAGGCCAAAGAGAGACATATATTGAATCTTTTTAAATTTTATTAAGATTTCCTTGAGTCTTTTTTACCTAAACTCTTAGAGGAAAGATCAAGAGTGAGAGAATGTGATCACTGAAGAAATGGTAGACTTATTACTGGGATACACTATACTAATTGTGTGTTACTTTGGAAAAGAACACATCATATACCTGCCATGAAAGTATAACGATAAAAATAATAACTTCTAAACATAGCCAATCTTAATCTATAGTACTCAGTGTCATTACCAGTGGTTCTCAAGTATGGACATTCCTAGCATGTATACAAACACACAGAGCAGTATAGCTTTGATTAAATGCAACTAATACAAATTCATATATTTCTTTATTGCCTGAGTACCTGTGGCTTATGCCATATGTGGCTATTGTGCTGCAACTATACCGTGATACTTTTCACATGCTTTAATTAAATCAATGCTTGGAGATCTAAAGTCAGTGTAAATAAAACATTTTGAACCAGAATGTCCTGTTTCCTTTCAGGTTATATGTTCATATATAGCAGACTAGAATGAACCATTAAATATGCCTCCCCTGTTGCTTTGGAAGTTATCTATTGCCAACTGTAATTTTTAACAACGATATCATGTGCTCTCAGATTAGCCTAAGCTGCCATGCACTTATCATAAAAGATGAGCATGGCTATCTTATGCTATATACAACAGCTGACTCTCCTCCAGTACTACAGTGGAGTTATGTATGGTTTGCAGTGTCTTGGACCTGTGCGCGGTGTATCCTTTAACAAGGTTCATTTTGTTCAGTTTTGAGTCCTACTGATGGTGGCCTGAGTAAAAATAATCTATAAGAGTAATTAAATACATTTTATCTCAGCCACATATGATCAAATTTTTAGAGTGTTCTGCTCATGGTAAAATTCAGATTCATTCCTGATTCTGTCAGGCCAAGAGATGGCCTTTTGGGAGAGGCAATGTACTGTGAGGCTTGAATGTCTCTGAACTTTCTTGCTGAGAATGCCAAGAAGCAGGCCCTGTCTGCTCCCTGTCAAAATATTTCTGAGAGTTTTGCTTGTAATGTAAAAAGGTTATGTTTTGCTAGTCATTCACTGTAAAAGCATTAGATTTCCAAATTCAATTTACTTGGGTGTAACGAAAACCCATGCTTATGTAGCTGTCACTTAGGACCCATGAAATTTGGAGGGGATGTTATGGGGAGGTTTAAGAAACAGACTGATGACAAAGCTCATAATTCTTCCTGTGTGAAAATAAAAACTATTTCTGACACAGGAGTATGGAGTTCCATGGCAGTATTCACAAAAATAAAATTAGAGACTTATCTCCAAACTGTATTAAGGAAGTTTTCAATTGACTCCATTTGAATCAGGAAAGATGCAAAGACTCTTTGCTATAGTCATAAATGCCCTGAGTAGTGTCATGCAAAATAAACAGGGAGTAATTTAAAAGATCATGTCTTATGACCTTTCAAAGCAGGTAATATTTCAGTTGAGACTCATATGCAATTTGAGAGAAAGCCTCACGTACCTCATTCTGAAGGAGCATCATGTGAGCAAGAGAGAAAAGTGGGGATAAATGCTTACAGCCAAAATGTTCTTTGATATGTTTGCAAAATTGAAAGAAGCATAGAGTCACATATAGTGAACAAAGAGGAGAGTAATATTAATTATTTTTATTTTCAGAAAAGCTATATATGAAGTTGATTATTCAGGTCAGGAAGAGGGATTTTTAGGATACTTAAATAAAGAACTCATTTGACACTGATAGAGATACAATAGAAACAGAAATATTTAAAATAGGATGTATTTTGGCAAAAAAGAGAATATTTGTTTGTGAATTGGGTGTAAATACGAAATAAAGACTCAAAATGATTAGGTTAAATGCCTGTTTCAGTATCTGTATCATTTATAAATGAGAAAGGCCAAAAAACAGAAGACATGATTTCCCAAGTCAAAAGTCATTTTTAACTTCATCAGAATTCCAGAGAAAGATTTTAAACCAATCGCATCTTTATATCTTTATCTCAATTTTATATATTCGTGGTGTGTGGGACACTTGTGAAAGCACTAAGAGACCAGAAAAGGAACCACTTATTGTGAGGTACCATTTTCCTGGATAATAGGAAAGTAATTTCCATGTTACTGCTTTTCTTCCATCTGATGATGCAGTACTACACACAGAGTAGGCTTTACTTCACTGACAGAGAATAAGTTTTATAGCCCAACAATGGCTAGAGATTTTCGCTTTGTTTTACCTTGTTCCAAAGCCCCTGGTCTTTTCAGTATACCACCAGGTCGGCTGCCTTGTATGGAGAATGCACACAATTTGCATTGTGCAGAAAAAAAAGGAGACATAATTAAACATGACAATGAAAAGTATGTACCTTTGTTTTAACTGACATTTTAATTTACACAATTTTGACGTCCAGAATTTTCTTGCTTTCATATAATTACAGGTTACTATTTTAATGAAGGTGCAAAAACATTATTTTCCCTACATGTCTATGCATTGTGGAGATTGAGTATCAAATCTCTTCCCTCATCTGGAGGTCTATGACATTCACAAGGAAGCAGAAGTCATGATTTACCATCACAATACCATTCAGCTATATGGCAAAATACACAAAGATGTGGTTCATTGTATCTTCTGAGGTATTCTTTTAGTGTAGAAATCATTTAAGCTATGTACCATTGTCACTTGTATTCTTTATTCCTATAAATGGAATATATCCAATGTTTTTCTTTCTCTGTAGTCTTTGTTTTGTGTAGCACTGATTGTCCCTGTTTTTGCATTATTACTTGATGCTGAAAATGCTATAGGTCAGAAGTGACAATATTTTTGTCATCAACACTAATGATTAAGAACAGGTGCCATATGTATTTATTTGTCACTAGAAAACCTTTATACTATTTAGTGTAGTGGCACAAAACCTTTATTGCTCTGAACCAATAAAAAACTTTTAAGTACCTGAATAATGACAGTTTTGTTGGACTGACATATGCTTAAACTATATGCTATGCTTCAGATAGTATGGTAATTTGTAACATCACAGATATTTTCCCTAGAATAGCATCTGTAATTGAAGATGATTAGTATTTCTCTTTTTAGAATTATCTAAATAAACTGCACTGGGAGCGGGTGAATGAAAATATTAAAGCTTTATGTGGCATTAGAGTAATAGGTAATTGTTTGGATGCTTACAACTTGGTTGGAATATTAAATTCTAGAGGTACTGTGGGTACACTAAATATAAATAAAAGAGCTGACTTCAGCTAACGACTCACTTTTGAGCATGACTCTTTGACAAGTTTTATTGGTAATTGAAAAAAATGGCAAAGCAATTTTATGACTGTGCTTGGAGAAAAGCGCCCAGTCCATAACATGAAATCAGCCAACAAAGCATTTTTGCTATGATTACTCCAAACCCCAAAGCAATAGGCCAATGCATTTTTTAAAGTTTCCTTGTTATTTATTTATTTTTAAACTTTATTGGAAAGCGTCACAGTCCATGGGAAGCAAGATACTGGTAACAGATCCATAATGAATCATTTAAACAGCTCTAAAAAAGCCTTTGAGGCTACATGCCAGTGGTTAAACTCAATACTTTTAAAATGTACCTTCTCTATTTTAGGGAAGGAGGGAGGGAAGGAAAGAGAGAGACAGACAGACAGACAGACAGGGAGACAGAGACCATCAGAGATACAAAGAGACATAGAGACACACACACAGAAATTTCCTACCAAGTAGAAATTGTGTGTTTATAGAGCATACTACATTGGAATAAAATAAAAAATTTGTAAACAAAAAGTAAAACATTGGGTATCACTTTGCACTCAAATGACCATTCTGTTATTTGTTCTGATTTAATATTTATGTATCTGGTGAACATAGGCTTTTAACTTAAATGCAGAACAATTTTTCCTTTCTCAGATAATATAGCATATTATTTTACAAAATCTGTTATAAAATTTTACATACTCCAACTCTTATTTCAAGGTAATTTTCATATAATGGAGAATATGATCAACGTCTCCACTCAGTTTTACATTCATAGTTAATATTATTCTCCTGCACTTTTCTAGCCCCACTTTCTCTATTGACCTTGTCATGACTTCTCTCCTCAGCTTCTTTTTGCCCTGCAATTCAAACTTCTTTTTCTAAATAAATAACCTTCACATATCATTGATAGCTTTATCTGAATTCATCCTTTTTCCTAAATTTCAACTATTCTGCCCTAATTTTTTACTTTCTCAATTTCAAAAAATACTGATACCCCAAATTTATTATATCTCTAGACTATATGATTTTCACAAGTGAAATATTATTCAAAGAGCAACAATATGGAATTTAGAATAAGTTTAACTATCTTCTTTTTGCTACATAGGTAACTTTTGGTGAGTTAGAACTATCTGAAAAGTCAGTGGCTTATGAGAGTGTCTTCTATTATTGCTAATGAGTCTTAATTAACTAAGGTCTTACTTTCTGCTTTGTAGCTGTAGAGCTTCCCCATGGGCTTTGAACATGGCTAGGCTTGGCTTCTCATTCAAATTTGTGTTCAAGAATGAGCCACAGATGATTAAACATTTAAATTCTGCCTAAGTTACCTTTATTCAAAAGAAACACATTAATAGTTAATTTTTTCTTCAAAAAATCAGCGTTGGGGAGTTTTCTCAGATGTTTGACTAGTCATTTTTCCCAAATGTTTATTAGAACTCTAGTCATTTCACAGCCTTTTATTTATTCATTCTTCTTTTTGCCACATAGTTACAAAAGATGTTTTCCTGCTAAATTTAGGTTTCTGTTATAGCAGAAACCTACTTCTAGGCACCGATTTCTGTATCAGTGTTCTCAAAATTTTGCGGCTATTAATACATCATTTGTCATTAATCCTATTTTGGGTTAAGTGAGACAAGAAGGTCAGGGTTGAACTCAATTTCTTAATCAGAAAGCTCTGCTTTTGGTTAGGAATCTATTTAAGTTTGGCTCCTGTCTAAATTAGGACTCAGATCTCCAAGTATGTTGAATCTGGGGCTCCAACTGTGTTGGGATATAATCTTACAAAAAAGACAAAGGCAATAAAAGACAAGTGGAAAGGCACAAGTAATATTAACACATAGTATTGAAATTAGTTCAATTTCAACATAAGCGACAGATAAACAGGCAATTTGAACAACTCTTGACAAGTAATCAGCAGGCAGGAGGGTGAAGTATTAACTTTGCTATGGTTAGGTGTTACCAGTCACTGTTTAGAAACAACTGCTGTTGTAGATTTGGGGAGAGAGTACTATGTTTCATACTATTTTTATCCTTTTGGAATTCTCAATATTCACATGTCCAACTGTTTCCAACCAGTAGATGGCTCTTCTGCTCAATGAGGATGGAAATCACAAATAGGTAAAGTGAAGTTCCATTAGCAGCTATAGGCCTTAAGTTACTGCCATTCACTGATGGTCTTTGGCACTGATCTCTGCTGATTTTCATTGATTTCTGCCATAATCTCTGGAACTCTTCAGTACAGCCCTAATGTTTATGGCATTTTGTTTTTAATGACCAGTTTGCTCACATTACCCTGCGTAAGAGTCCCAAGTCGATTTCTAGGAACATCTAATCTCACACTACCTGAGAAGTAAGTCACAAGCAGATTTACAGGACCACCAGTTGCAGGCTTTATTTCACTGGGCCTATGCTGAAGCACAAGGGATGAGTACACTGGATAGAGACCTTCTAGACCAACCTAAGCCTCCTAGACTAACAGTGAATGGAATACTCTTTATATAGAGTAGCAGAGGGACAGTTATGTGGGATTGGTCCAAATTTGAGGTTGCTGCTTCCTACAAATTGAGCCAGCTGTGGTCAGGGCAGACATCTCTTGGAGCAGCAGGTATGGAACATCCAGAAAAGCCACAGCTATAGTTATCAATCAAACCACATTCCCTTCTGTCTGTTCTTGCAAATGTGAAGGGTTGGATCCTTTCTGATTTATCTCACAACTTTAGTGTTGAAAGTACAGTGGCACTAGCCTGAGAATGGCCTAGCAGGACATTGAGGATCATACCACTAGTTAATGTGGTAATATGTTTTGAAGTGCTGTTCAGATCTTCCTTGAGTTACTGAATTTATATTCTGAATTTACATTTCATTGTGTTTCTCTGTTTCAAGTAAAAGATTTTCCCCTTTAAAGTCTAGACCCTAAAAAATCTGCAGTGAGTGGAGTTAAAGAGATTGTTACACAGTATACCTGGTACTATGTTAATTTTATCTAACAAAAATTTCATGGATTGTTCAAGACATAATCTGCCAGTGGAGCTACTTCTTGGCTATTTATGTGGAGCTATATCCAATTGGCCAGCTTTGAGGGTATGTTTGCTTTTATACTGCAAATACGTTTTCAACCTTTTGCTGGAATTTAACTTATGAGTTATACTTGTACATTGAGTTTTACTATGGCCTAATCCCTATGGAAAATGACTTCCATATATTATGTAATTTGATACCAAGCTTAAGGAATAGATTTCACTGTTGTCTTCAATAGGTCTTCAAGAGTCACACTGATCTGTGCTATTCTTTCTTCATTTTGATAGAATTTTACATTTAATATCTGGAATAGAAAGCAAAAGTCTTGTAGAGGTTTCCATTTGGCCTATAAGAGAATATTTTTCACTTAAAATATTATAATGTACAGAAGAAATATAATTAAAGTTATCAAAATTTTATAGTTTGTAACAATAAAATAAATCTTTAAGGTGAATAAAGGTTGTCATTTTTAATGAAAACAGATGGTATTAAATATTTTAACAAAATATTATTTTAATAGTTTTTAAATGTGGTTACTTTAAGGACCAAATATACAATAGATAATGTGAAATAGGAAGAAAAAGGGCAAAGGGGAAGGGAAAATGGGAGGGTCGGGGAAACAAAAGAAGGGAATGGAATTAATATGAGAAAATGAAAAAATGGAAACAAAGTCTTCGGAAATAGAGAGGGATGGAGGGGTTGAAAGGAGGGCAGGGGAAGGGGAAAAAGAATCAAGAGAGATTAGGTAAAGGTACAAATCTCCCATGATAAATGTCATTATATTGTATACCTAAAATGTACCAATAAAATTAATTTTTAAAATATGGTTACTTTATAGATCCTAAGTTTAATAAATAGATGCATCAATTAATACATGAATATGTCAAAATTATTTAATTTTAAAGTATGTAACAACCTCTGAATTTTGTAATGTTGTTATTTGTAATAGTATAATGTCACTGTCTGAGGATCCATTTCCTCTTCCTCAGTAGGCTATCATAACTCCTATTAGTATAAAATATGTAAACATAAGTAAGGAGAATACTCGGGACACTACTGATTGCAAAATCTCCTTAATTCAGGCTCTTATGTTCCTTGCAGAAATACTTAGCTTGAAGAGTTTTTCAAGGGAAGCTTTGTTAAACAATATCCAAAGTTCAATTGATCCTCTTTCAAAGTGATAATTTTTTCAAAATATTTTTCATTCTCATTCCTCATAATACCACTCATTTGTATACTTTTTTTCGTAAAGACCTACTTGTCAACCTTATTAACTGAAATTCTTTTATTTTGTTTCTTTTTGAATGATGCTTACCCTACATCTGTCATAACTCTGGACTCAATGTTCCACCCTCCTATCTTCAGGGAGGTAAACTGATGATTACAATGTGCTATGAAACCTTATTGTATATTCATAGATTTTATAAGAAAATTGAAAAGAGATGCAAAGCATGTTTCCTGGAACTTTGGCTATCATACTGACTAAGCCTTAAAATTCAAATATGAGTAGCACAGTAATACAGAAAATGGATGTCGAAGTCAGAGCACAAGAAATCCATTTCAGATAGGTTGGTGGGAAACCTATTTCTATAGTTTCACATCTACAACTGATCAAAAGGTGCACCAGGGACTATAACGTAGAAGTGTATATTTGAGGATCATTAATCCTATCCTTTTATTAATAGGAGGCCAGCTCTTCATGTCCTCCCTCCTAAAACACACAAAATGTAAAACTGGGTAAAATAGAGGAAGCCTGAAGGTCCGTGCCATCAATACTAATGATATGTGTGAAATCGATTCAACTTTGGGAAAAATGACTGTGCTGTTGTACAGGAAAATGTTGTAACTGAGGAAGCCAGAGACATAATTCTACATGAGACTAAACATATAGAGAAACTGTTATAGAGCTGGTTTCAACCACATTAGCCTACGGTACATGGAAAAAGGATATAAGGAATGTGCCCATGAATCGGTCCATAGGATAAATATCCACTATTAAAATGGAAGAATTGCCAGGCGTGGTGGTGGATGGCTATAATCCTGGAAATCAGGAGGCTGAAGCAGGAAGATCACTGTGAGTTTGAGTCCAACATGGACTGCATAATAAATTCAAAGCCAGCCTGAACTACATAATGAGACCCTGTCTCAAAAAAGCAACAGAAAAAAATGGTGGATTATTTGTTGACTTGATTCATATTTTATGCAACAGGTAAAAATGAAATAATGTTTTATGAAGATATCACTTAAATAATGAAACAAAAATCCTTGGAGAAATGATTGACCAAGTAAAGACACACAGAAGATGAACTTGTAGAATCTTATAAGAAAGTGGTAACAAAAAGAGGGGTGGATTCATAAAAAGCAACTGAAAGTGCTCTGAAAGGCAAGAGCTGAAATTTTTGACTCAATAAAATGAAGTATTTTTGGATTATAAGCAAAGATATTATATAAATAATCATGAGTTCAAACTGATAAGTATGAAAGACTTAAAAAATGAATAAATGGACCAGGGATTTAGCTCAGTGGTTCTGCCAATCTGCCTTGCAACCGCAAGGTCCTGAGTTCGATCCCCGGTACCAAAAAAAAAAAAAAAGAATACCTTTGGACTAATGGACAAATACCTGGTACAGAAGAATTACAAATGATTTATATAAATTTGCTTTCCTCAGGTAGTCCTTAAAGTGTTCTTTCTGTCAAAGAGCGCACCAAGGAAAGGAGGAAAATAAAACATAACTTTCACAGTAGAGAAATCTGATCAACTCTCCCTCCTATAAGTGATCATAGTGAACATCAGTAGACTTACATGTTGATATCATGCAGCATTTTTAGAGTGTGATGAAAATGGTAGCAGACTGCCTTCTTGATCTTCCTCCCCAAAACTCATGATCCCAGTCTAATTACCAGAAAACACCAAACAAATCATAATAACAGGACTTATGAATTATTCCTGACCATTATTCCTCCACATTGTAAATTGGATCACAAACAAGTCTGAGAAACTGCATTTGTTGAGAAGAGTTGAAGGGACACTACAGTTAAATGAATGCCATGTGTTGCCTGGTAGCGATCCTGGAACAGAAGAAGGGTATTACCCCACTTTGGTACTTGTCCATGTTTTCAGCTATATTAAGATAAATAAATATAAGAGCAAAATTCTTCTCAAAATATTTCAATTATCTATTTTATGGGATAGTGAAATATGATGTGGAATTTTCATTTAAAGAACCAAAATCTTAAATAGCAATCTTTTTCTCTATATACAATTTCTGAAACTATGATCAGAATTTTATAAAGTGAATACTTTAATTTCATAGTTTAAGATAATCTTTCCCTTGTTATCATTTGTATTAAGAATATCTACTATACTTCAAGTTTTCCAACATTCTGTTCTGTAAGCAAAACATTTTTTACTTCTTTATATATTTTCTTAGAGAATGGAAACTCTTGTCATACAAATGATATGAAGAATCTTTGGTAATAAAGTCTGGAAAAAGAAAATTATTACATATAACTTATAACACTCAGATTATATCAAAATAGTGACAAAAAGAACCTTAAAACTGCATAAATACAAATTCTTTATTTAGGGGGGAAGTCATGTATCATGGGAAAAATCAGTGTATCCCAAAGACCCTGTTTAGGTTACACTACTAAACTCTGCATTTAATCCATCTTTTTAGTTGTCTGAAAATATCCATGATTTTAAGTGTTTTATATTAATACAATCTCTCTAGCATATTGTTCATTTCATATATTTTGCTTAATAAAATAGTTAACATGTCCACTCAGTGATTACTCAGTATGTGCCCAATGGGAAATCAAAGCAAAGCAGTTCAATACTGTCCCGTAGAATATAGTAGGTTTCATTTACATTGCGTTATATCATACAAATAACTTTTAACATTAATACTATTTGATATATATAAACAATGTTTATTTCTTTTGTTTTATAAATGTTCTTACTAAAGTTTAGAGAAGACAACATGAAATAGAGGAAGGTAGTAGACTTTACTTCTGAAACTCTGTGGTTGAAGTCTACATTTTGTTCAAAAAGTGTTGAAAAAACCTTTTTCAGGTTAGAAAATGTTTTGTTTGAAGCCTGCATTGTCTCTGCTCCAACTACTCAAGCTTGCCATTTTATCATGGAAGCAATCATAACAATATGTGAGAAATCAGTATGGCTATGTTCCAATAAAGTTGTATTTAAAAAAAAGATTTTCCAGTTATAATGTGCTGACTCTTGATCTAAGTTATGCATATATGTATCAACATTGGGTTTATTTAATATTTTATGTTTCATGAAAATAAGTACTTCCTTTCAGTTTTATTGAAATATACTTGACAAAAATGTATATATTCATAGTGAACATCATGTTTTGATACACACATGAATATAGATAGTGAAATGATTACCAATCAAGGTAATTAACATATTTATCACCTCACATAGTTACCTTATGTGTGCTGAGAATATATAAGACTCAGTTAATTAGAAAAATTCAAGTGTTAAATGAGTTATTTTTTTCATTAATTTTATTGATACATTTTTAGGTATATAATATATTGACATTCATTATTGGAAGTTTGTACCTTTACATAATATATCTTGGTTCTTTTTTTGTTTTTGTACTGGGAATCGAACTCAGGTCCTTGCACTTGTGAGGCAGGCGCAGTACACTGAGCTAAATCCCTGGCTCTTGGTTTTTTTTTTTTTCCCCATTTCCCTCCCCTCCCTTCAACCCCTCTATCCCTCCCTATTTACAAAGACTTTGTTTCCATTTTTTTCTTTTCTCATATTTATTCCTTTTCCTTCTTTCCTTTCCCCTACCCCTCCCACTTCTCCTTCCCCTTTGGACCTTTTCTTCATATTTCACATTATCTATTCCAGATTTTGATCCTTATTTACACTTTCAGTTTCTCACACCAGAGAAACTATTTGGTATTTACACGTGTGACCTACTTATTTCACTTAAGAGTATGGCCTCGATGTGCATCCATTTAGCTATAAATTCTTTATGGCTGAGTAGTACTCCATTTTATTAAAAAAAATATTTTCTTCATCCAGTCTCCAGTTGATGGGCATTTGGGCTGTTTCCAAGTTTTATCTATTACAAACTGTGCTGCTATGAAAATGAGTGCACATATGTCACTGTGGTATAATTCTTTTAATTCTTTGGGTAAGATACCCTCCAGGGGAATAGCTGGGTCAAATGGGGCCTCTAATCCTAGTTTTTTGATGTACTTCGATATTGATTTCCACAGTGGTTGTGCTTGCACCAGTCTGCACTCCCACCAACAATGTAGAAGGGTTCCTTTCTCCCCACAACACCACCAGTATTTGTTATTTTTTGATTTCATGGTAGCAGCCATTCTTTCTGGAATAAGGCAGATTCTCAGTATTGTTTTCATTTGTGTATCTTGAATGACCAGTGGTCTTGAACATTTTTTCATGTGTTTATTAGACATCTCTACTTCGTATGAGAATTGTCTGTTCATTTCAGATGCTCATTTTTGGATTGAGTCTTTACATTTGTGAGGTCTGATTTTTTTAAGTTCTTTATATATTCTAGATAGTAGACTTTTGTCTGAGGAACAGCCAGTAATTTTTTTTCCCACATGTGGGTTGTCTCTTCACTCTATCGGTGGTTTCTCTTGCTATGGAGAAGCTTATGTCTTCCTAACCTCTGATGTTATAACAACAACTTTGAGGCTTTCGGCTAATATTTCTCTATTTTTTTCCCACCACCCAGTTTCCTTGGTTACCACCCTTCTTTTTCCTTCTGTGAGTGCAACGGTTTAATTTCACAATAATCTTTGTCTTTCTGTGCTGGCTTACATATATGGTATCCTTGAGTTTTACTAGGGTTTGCATCCCGAATGTCCCCCAAAGTCTCACGTGTTAAAGCTTGGTCCCAAAGGTTGCATCAGTGGGAAGTGGCAGAATCTTGAAGAGCCGTAACCGAGAGACAGGACTATGTTGCTGGGGTTGTATCACTGAAGAGAACCGTGGGGCTCCAGTACATTTGTCTTTCTTCTTTTGTTGTTTGTTCACCAGGTGGACAATTTGGCTCCACCTCATCCTCCTAACCTCATTAATGTGCTGCCTTGCCACAGGCCCAGATCAGTGAGGCCAATCAAGGATGCCCTTCACACACACTTTTAACCTTTTGTATTGAAACTTATCGGAGTCACAAAAATCAAATCAAAGTAGTTTAAAAATTAAAACTAAAGGTGTAAAACTGCATAACATTGATCTCAAAAATAATGTGTTTGAACATGTCACCAAAAGCTGAGCCACAAAATCAAAAATAAACACAGTTACATCACACTAAAATGTTTCTGCACAACAAAGGAAGAAATTAATCAAAATCAAAAGGCGGCCCATGGCTTGGGAAAAATGCAAATCATATGTTATAGAAGGAATAAATAGTACACATTCCTAAGGAAGTTATACAATTTAACAATGAAGACAAAATCCCAATTTAAAAAATAAGCAAAGGACCTGAATAGAAATTGTTTGAAGGATGAGGCAGTATTTCTTGATTGAAAAATTCAGTGTACTCTTAGATGTTAACATCAGCTGACCTCAAGAAATTTAAGAGGCTAATTTAAATATTATATGTGCAGAAAAAGCTTTTTTTTAAATCTAGGTGTTATAGTAATTTGCTGTTGTTATTGTTACCATTATAGTACAATATCTGCCCTGTCTTTTTCAAAATAAGCAAATGGTTTGAACTTACAAAAAGTTTTATGAAGCCGTTCAGTATACGCTGAGTTTAGAAGAAGTTGAGGGAACTTTGAAGAAAGTTGCTGACACTGAAAACCTATGATATTTGTGGTTTGCTGACACATGAATCACTCATTTAGAGACTGGGAAGTGGCTGCCTGCGGTATTCCCCTCCTGTTAAGAGATGTGCAGTGACTTTAAAAGATAAAATCTAGTTGACCCTGTGACTTTAAATTTAGCTACAGATTTCTTTTGACCTCTGTTTTCTGCTTCTCTGGGTCTTCAATATCTTCCAACTTTTTACAAGGTTTTCACTCAATTTGTAATATCTGCTTTCCCAACAAAAATAAATTGACGTTCTGGTCTTGCTATTTGGGTCTTTCACTCCTATTTATTTCCCACAATTCAGACAAACTCTTATAATATTAGTACTCATGCATTCAGATTTCAGTTCACAGTAATTTTCACTTTCTGCATTATTTTGGTGATTACCTCATTACTATTTCTTCAGTATATTACTTGGTAAATTTAAAATTTAAAGTTTCAAGTTTCTTTAGCAATTATTAAAATAAATGTTGTATGTATTCATGAATTATGTTTGGAATTAAGTATTTCCTATGCACCAGAATTTGGGAGTCAAAGAAAGGACTGAATCAGACTTAAAGTGCAGTCTATTAATGTGACGTGATGATGGTCCAGAGTTATGCCATATATAGTCTACTGAGGTGTCACTTCTTTCTAGAATTCCAAGGTGTTTATAAATTCATACTGACATGGATTCATGACTTCTTTGCATAGAGTAGTGAAGAACATGTTAACTTGTTTTTCTTCCCCAGAGTCCATCTTTCACTAATTTTAAGTCATCAGAATTATTTGTGCTGTCTTGGGGCTATCATGTTCTAGCTCTAATTTTGATTGAAAGCAGATCCATTTGAAGGTATAGTATGGTAGGAAGTGACCCTTTTTTATATTGAAAAGCTCTTGCATACTAAACCAACCAAATTTCAAGTTCCCATGCACAGTAGAGCATGAATTTGTCAATGTGTACAATTATAATAAAAAGGAATTGGTTATTTACGTATTTTATACAGTCTACAAATTCAATTGCTATGTGACTTAAATATATAATTTATAACTCTGGTTAATTTTTTAAAAATCAAATTTCAGCTAACTCAACAGCATAATAAATTTGCTTTTGTGTTAAAATCTATTTCTAAATTAAAACTATAACATTGTCCAAGACAACACTATCTGATGCCAGCAGTTGCATTTAGCCACCAACACTTAAATGGAAATAAGTATTCTTTATTGTAAGTATCTGTGGTACATATACTGTCGCTTATTTTTTAAAAGACTATTTATACTTAGAGCCCTCAATTGGGTAAGTATTACAGCTAGCTCTTAGGTGTATGAAAAATATGTATGGAAAAAATATTTTCCATATTTCTTCATTCTTTAACTGTAGGTTGTTGTGGAGGAAGTTCTTTTTGCAAGAATAAAATAAATAAATGGATATATTACTGAGAAACAATCAGAAAGAAAGCATTGATTATGAGGTAGGCAATTTGGAGGTTTAGAATCTTTTTTGAAAAACAACATACAATTTTTCTATCTTGCTGAGAAACACACCCCTTCAAGGTTTGCTCTATGGAACTCAATTTCATCAAGCAGGACACATGTGCATGAAAAATACTGCAAAATGTTTTTATGTTTGTGTTCTTCTTTCCACATTTCAACTTAGGGAAATTTTGACTTTTATGTATTTATTTTTGTCAATTATGTAGACTAATCATACCATATCTGCCACCATTTCTAAGTCAGTTTACTGTTTGCTTCAGGTTTAAAAGCACTTATTTTAGGATTTTGTCCTTTCTCATTTTAAAAATACAATCTCTTTAACTATCCTTCATAAATCAATGAATTTAAGAATGAAAATGTCAGATTCTTAAAAATAAGTTTTTACTGCATTCATACAAATGATAGGCTTTAAAAGTTATATTTTAAGAGTGTAAAAACTAACTTTGTTTATACCTTTGAGAACATGATTTATTTTTTTGTAAAAGTGTATTTTACAATTGTTTAATCTATTATAAAGTACAACATTCCTAGTTTTTATTAAAATATTTATTCATATGTGAAATATCATACTAAAAATTGGACATCTGATATGATCTCTGTATAACAGACTAAACAGTATCTCATTTTAAAGTATATTAAACTAGGACTTTCTACTATATATATATATATATATATATATATATATATATATATACTTTTTGTTGTTGGTGGTGTTGTTGTTACTGGGAATCGAACTTTGGACTTTGCGCTTGGGAGACAGGCAGCGGAACCACTGAGCTAAATCCCTGGCTCTAGAACATTCTAAAATATTAAAATTTTACACTTTAACTACAAACTATTCTAATAAGCTAGTTAAGATTTTGTCAGTTAACACATGACTTAATATACATATCTTTCTGCTAAAACAATTGTCAGCAGAAATAATATGCCTTCAAGAAGGTACAGAAATGAGAATAATCACCTAATATAAGAATCTATAACTGACAAAATATGCTGACACTATTTGTCCAGAAGTTTGGATGCTTATATCATCTTAATTCACTAAATATAATAAACCATATCCATTTTAAACTGTGAGACTTCATTTAAATACACTAAATGCAAATCCCAAATATTGTCTTTTGAAACCATAAAACAAGGTACATATTTTAAAATTTTCTTATGAGAAAGAAAATGCTGATTTTTGTTAATGTTTTTGTTGACTGTGTTGTTATCAACACATTATCAATGATTTATATGCAATATGAACTGTAATTGAGAATTTAAGAAATTAACTACAACTCCAAACTTTATTTTTTAAACTTTCTTTAACTTTGAAGCATATTCCCATTATTCCAATGAGGATAGATTCATATTAACATTCTAGCCCATTTTAGTCCTTGTAATGAGCCTAAAATAGCTGCCAGCTTGCAGTGCTGGAATTAATGATAATTAAATGTAACACAAAATGTATTTCCATATTTTGTATTGCTCAAATGATTTCATCTCAGATGTAGTATGATTCTTTTTAGAGATGACTACTTCTATTTAATCTCTTTTCCAATTTTAATTTGAATTTCATATTGTTCCTGACTGTTTAATGAATATTTTGGGAGATGGCCATAGTGTTGTTAATTATAGTAGAGACTGAGGATAATTAATTCTTTTGGACCCAAAGTCAGCTACTTAATCGATTTCTGATGAAACTGGAGATTAAACACAGATAGTTCACCTCTTCCTTCATTCATTTTAATTCTTCTTTCTTTCAATTCAGTCAGACTACTTCCGAAGTCATTGCTAGCAAGTCAATTGTGGAGCTGTTTTGGACATTATCTAGATGTTAATAGATGGGTGATCTTTTCCATCAAGTTACCTTAATATTGATTACTGAAAATGAAGAAATTTTAACTTTAGTTATTGATAAGTAAAGCCACCATTATCATTTATAATTTATATTTAAGTAATTTATCATTGTTTATTAAGAATAGACTCATGTAATTACAAATACAAAATTTGTTGACATGGCATTCCAAATAAACATCTAAAAAGTGGATATAAATGTCCACTATATTCTTAAATATATTTCCTACTGTTTAACATAAGCTATCTTTGGGTTATTTGCAATGGGACAAGACTAATATTTTAAACAATTTCATATTTTCAGTATTTTCAAACAATGTAGTTGTATGCATGATAATTTGTCACTTTCAGTGTTTAACATAATGGCATATTATATTCTGACACTCTAAAATGACTTGATAATTAAAACAGGACATGAGAGATAGTAAAAATTAATTAACATTATTTCTCTTAGACAAGGAAAAAGCTTTAAGAATTTTTTCACATTATTCATATTGTCAGCAATAACTTTTAAAATCCACTATTCAATGCATATTGTAACATCTCAGCAGTGATGTTCTCAAATAATAATGGTGACAAAAGGAAGTGTGTTTACTAAGTTATTATTTTTACTCAATCAATTCATGTTAGGTTTATTTTAGTATTGTGCATCTTGCTAAGGAATTTCTTATAATTTGGAAAATAGATTTTTTATAACTTTACAATTTTTGAGTATTTTCAGAGAACATAGGGAAAACTCTTAAAATTCTTAAAAAATCTTAAAATTCATCACTTATTTAGCTTTGACTCCTACAATTGATAATTATAAAGTAGGTAATTTATTAAAAAATCATGACATTTATTTCTCAGAAATTTGGAGATAAAGGAGTCTAAGATCAAGGTTCTTTCCAGTTTTTATCTATTCACACCCCTTGTCCAAATTCAAGATTGTGTCTGGAATGCTGAATTTCCCTGGAGAGAAGAAACAGACTCGTGGGACAAAAGGAAAAAAGAGAAAACCAACTCTTGGAAGCCTGTTTTACAACACCATTAATCTTCCCATGAGGGTGGAGTTCTCATGGCCTAAACATTCCACACCATATTTTACCTCCCATGTTGGTCATATTAAAAATTAAGTTCAAAATTCCTCTTTGTGGGGACAAAAACAGTCACACCGTAACAAATACAATCATTTGAAATATGATCTCTGAACTTGCAATTGCATTGCTCAACTGAAGAAGATACCATAATGTTAAGACTTTAGTTGTATTTTAAGAAACTATTTCAATATGAAGAGATAGACCTTTGGACAGCATTTCTGCTGAAACAAATCAATGTAGTTTGAAATTTCACAGCTGCTAGTGAATGAGTAAGCATCCCCTGTACTCAGAAGATAATAACAGGCAAAGAATCTTTACATTTTCATAAGAATATGAACTTTATTCTAGACATCAAAGAATTTGAAGAGAAGTCAAAAAATGTGACATGAATTTCGTTATGTAAGTTTATGTTTAAAAAGCAAGCTAGCATAAGTATCCTCATTATCATGAAGAAGTTTTAAATGGGATTTGATTTGCATAAGCAAAAATCAAGTGGTTTAATGTGCAAATCTTATCTGTATTTATTTTTCAAGGAAAATGCACTGTGCTTTCGTATGTGAAATATTATAATATGATTAAAGTAGTTGTAATTATATTCTTGCATTTTCAGATGGTGTAAGTTCAGTTTCTAAGATAGTTCATATTGACATTAACTCATTTTATAGACTTAGAAGCATTTGTAATCTAAGTTGTCTAACACTTTACCTATCACAACTTGAATTTGTCAGTGCCCCACACTAGTTTGGCCTGGAATCTATTAACTGATATAAATAATAACCCTCAGATACTTTCCAAAGTCTCCCCTTTACAAAATATTAAGAGGAAGACAATAAGTCTTTCTAGTAATTTTAAAAGTAGAAAGAGATTTAGCTAGGAAAAAAACAGGTGAATTATGGAAACATGATAATCTATCTGATAAATACAATAACCGAACTGAAAACAAAATACTCAACGAGGCTACAAGTTGATGTATATAAGGGGAACAATAATGGTCAGATATAATTTGTAAAATAAGGAGTCTAATACATAGAACTCCTTCATTCAAAAGCTCCAGACTTCCTTTATTTTGGGGTTAATGTTTCCCTCTCAGGTCCTGGGTTCATGGTGGAAGGAGAGTAACTCTTCCTTTGAAATATATGTCTTTTCTAATATTGGAAGAAAGAGGAGCTACCATTCTACGGGCAGAGGGAGTTTGAATCGCTAAAACAGCAATGACTTTCGGAGCTTGTATATAATACATATCACATGCGTTCACAGCCAATCACCTGTGGGTTTCCCTGGCTGTTGAAAGGATTGTATTGTCATCTCTCATGGAAAAGAATGATTTCTGCCGAAGAGAAAGAGACCTAAATATGGTGCTCTTATTATCCTCTTGCTTGAGAAATGGGAAGGAGAAGCAATTTATGCTCTGCAGACACATGCCATGCCTAGTTTACATAGTACTGAACTTTTGAGTAATGATAGAATTCATATTTGAACCTAGCATGTTTGGGTCAAAATTCTTGAATTTAACATGGGTTGTGCTTCTATTGCATGATAGGCACATTTTCCAGTCTTACTGATTTCAGTATTAAAAGTCTGTACTATAATCTCTACACATAATTTTCTATTCCCCAGCAGATCAACATCAAAATAATGTAATCAGGCAGAGTGGCACACGGCTGTAATTTCAGCACTCTGAGAGGCTGAGAACAGCACATTATACCCCACATGGTTAACTTGGCAATTTAGCGAGAGGGCCCTGGGTTCAATTCCCAGTAAAACACACACACACACACACACACACACACACACACACACACACACATCATATACATGAATACATACGTAAATTCCAATCACTTCCAGATTAATGTTTAGTTATTTTTTCACAACCCTTAATTTCTTTTAAAATTTCCAAGGAACATGCAATATTCTAAAATAAACTTTTGGCTTGTGTTTCTTCTCAAACTTCATGTAGAGTATCTCAAATTCCTTAAAAATCATATTGTGTTTATGTGTCTCTTCTGGGTCATTTCCTTTGTGAAATTTAGCACCTACACAACCTTTTAAAATCCTTTCTTTCTCTGTAATCCCATAGTAAGTTTTACAATTTCTTTTGCAACCCATATAATCTTATATTTAATGATTGATTTGTATAATGGTTACTTTATAATTCCATAAATTTCCTAAACTGCTTGTCTTTCTCCTCACTAGTTGAATATATGGCTAATCAAATAGATGGAATTCATGGTATACTGTTTAGGTAAATATATTTGCCTTAGAAAGAATACTCTCTAAAATTTAATTTACTTTAAGCAGCATGAATATAGTTTATTCACTTCTAACTCTGAAAAACAGAATAAGATGTCATTAAATGTCTTGGCAAAGGAAATATTCTGGATTTGTCATTTCCCATTGTATTCACATCTTTGTATAGAGTCATGTGTTTTCTGCCTTCCAGAAGTAACCAATGCAGAATATGACCATGCTTGCAGAAAGCAAAGGGTTTCAAATCACTTGGTTGCTTTTGTAGCAAACTGTTTGTGGAAGTTCTCTTGTAAACATAATAAGGGTGTAGTGACTTTAATTGAGGGCATTACTAAGATTTATTGACCAGTGTGTGCTAATGTTAGATTTAAAGGTTAAGAAGCTACAACATTGACACAAAATATCAGTTTTATGGATTTGCTGTCAGACAGAGGATCATTTTAAAAAGACAACCTTAATTCCCCAAATTTTTCAAGTATGTTCACCCTGAGTTGTTTTCCTCCTTCCATAATAAAGATATCAATGTCTCATTTCATGATATTTTATGAGATTGAAAAACACGGAACAACTATTGCTTAGTGAGATCAGATTTTTGTAGAAAGAGCAAGGAAGAATAGCATCAGATTTTTCATTGATGTTTTACAATTTTTATAAAAAGCCCCCACCAATTGATTGCAATCAATATTACTTACAAGCAAAGTATTCAAATGCACATGTGCTTATGTATCACGAGACAGATGGGCCCGTATTTGGTTGGCTTAGTTTTACCAGTAGCTAAACTGACTTGATTCATATTCTGTTTTTGGAACAAATGTGTCTGAGGTTATATTTTTCTGGAAGACGTCAAGAAAGATATGTGAAATGAAGGAAGTAAAAAATGTTAACACTTTATGAAAAAAAGAGTAACAAATAACAATATAAAGTATGGGTTACTTTTTAAATAAAGCTATTTAACAAAAAGTCAGAGGTATATAAGACAGAGAAATTTATTTTTTGTTTCTTATATTTAAGAATTCTTCTTGGTTCATTTTTTCCATAAGTAGAAAATTCTATTCCTAGTCTAGACATTGGGCTCCATTAAAACTTTATTTTCTGGGTTTTACCATGTGTGTTTGACTTTGGATATGACTCATACAAATAGCAACATATAATCACAATAATTGTTATTGTTTGAACTTTTTATTGTTCTTAACTTTTGATTGGTGAACATTTTTTCTGCCCATTAAAAGAGGAACATTTTACCATGTGTAGCAGCTCACACCTGCAATTCCAGCTCCTCCAGAGGATGAGGGGGTAGGATCACAAATTCAAGGCCAGCCTGGATAAGTTAGTGAAGCCAGATATCTAGGAAAAATAAGAAAGTTTGAATATGCAGCTCATTGGTAGAACACCACTGGGTTCAATCCCCAGTGCCAGCCCCGCCCCAAAATTTGAAGCACATTTTAAACCTTTCATTAAGACATACTATCATAAAAAATGTTAGTTTGTTATAATATGTACCAGATACTTTTTAAAAAGAAAGGAGTCTCTGCTTTGGTTTGAATATTCCCAAGAACAGTCCTGTTGAGATTTAATCTCTATTGCGAATTGTTAAGAAAGTAGCAATTTAAACTGTGGTATCAAACACTTCTGGAAGGACTTCTGGGAGGTGATTAAGGTTAAATGAGGCCATAGAGGTGCAGTTGTAATACCATGGGACTGCTATGGCTTTATATAAGAAGGGGAGGGACAATCTGAGCTAAGGTGTCCTAAGGTATGGTGTGACGCCTGTAATAACATGGAACTCTGCAAAGAGTACCAGAGAACAGGAAGGGCTTCATCATCTGTGGCTACCAAATAATGAACTTGCTAGACATTAGGATCTTAAGTTGGATATATCATTATAATAGTAGCAAAAAACAAAGACCTGATTCATTTTAGTCAGTTTACGGACAAGAGTATAAAAAAACAACACTTGTATACAATCCTGTTAGTATTATACATATTTCCATTAAGGCTAAAAATACTAATCATATTAAGTGTTATTAGAATATTTTCTTATCAAAATTCAAAAGTTGAGGTCAGAAATTAGATAGAATATAATTCAAGATCTAATCCTTTAGCAAACATTTAGTGTCGAGTTTACAACAACGTTATGCACTCTGCCAGATTTCTTAGCATGGATGGGGAATAATTTGCTGAATAGAGAATCTTCCAAATATTTATATCTATCAGAGAGAGATTGTATTTAAAAGACATGTTCTGCTTAAGATCTCAAGTTCTCACTTGCCTTTGGAACTCGATTATAAACAAAACATGGCTTCATCAAAACATACAGGGTTTCTTGAAGGAAATGATGTATGCATTAAAGCCAAAGCAATATACAGTGGATTAAAATAAAATAAACAACAAGTTTTGAAATGTTGTAATTTTATCTGCTCATTGGAAAGAATTCCAGGTATTATATGCTATGGTAGGTAGCTTTTGAACTAGGTCTTAAAAACTAAAGGACAATAATGCTGTCGCTTACACTTGAGAAGAATAATATTTTATGCTAATCTGTAAAGAAATGACACCCAGAACTGTCTATGTGAACAGAGCAATAATTTCTCCACTTTATCATGTTTTCATTCTCTCTAAAGAAAAAATAGGCTAACATGTATTAGAAACATGGAACATATTGATTTCAGTTGTATGATTATGAACAATTTTGTAAAAAACTATCAAACCATGTGGCAAATAGAGTGGGGCTATAAAGTTTTTATTAAAGGACACTTACCCTTTGCCAAATAGTTTATGAATAATTGCTAGATTGCACCTTAATTTAAATAAATCAATCTCAGTGAGCATCAAGATTTAAATGGATATGTGCATAATCACAATATTTATTGCTGATGTTTACTATTTTAGCAGAAATGGTACTTTAGAAAACCATTTTAATAAATTTATGGTAATCATAATACTTCAGGTGATTACAGATGAGTAAAATGGAAAATCAACAAGGAAGAGATTTTTGTTACTTTTTTACTTGTTTTGTTATGTCGAAAATGTATATACTATAAAAATATGTATACATGAAGAATAGGATTTGGTTGTGATTGCATATTCATATTACCTCTACTTAGGATATGTCACCTTTATTACTTTCTTCCAGGTATAATTTATCAGTCCTAAAAGAAAGATTTATTTTAAAGTTAGAAGTTCTACAAAGCTAATTCAAATTTGATTATATGATTAAATATTGCTAAAATTATACCAATCCCTTTTGAATTGTTTCTTCCTAATTTTTCCTCCTCATTCCTCATGTGCCTAACAATACTTGTGAAGATACGTATCAATTTTCTACAAGTCATATAATGTGAAAGAGCTCTTATTTTTGTACTTAATTCACTTGATGTTGGTTAGTATCTCATTTATGTAATCATCATCAAGACATGTCTGGTTATGTATTTATTGAATATTTACATAGCTTGAGTAAAGTTATTTTGAAAACATTCAGATTCTGAAAATATTTATGATGCATAATTTTCTATTGATCATTTTTAAAATACAGAGACACTACATGAAATACACTTTTTGCATTAAGTTTAACTATTGATCATGTCAAAATTGAAAAACAATGCCCTGCTATGTTCTTGTCATGTTTTTCTCAGTATTTTTAAGACATTTTCTGCCATGCTAAATATTTAATTAAAATAAGATTTACAGTAAAAAAATAAAAATATTTAACTTTCAAGTCAACCAAGCTTTCATTAATTTGGCTAAAAATGCCCTAGATAAAAGTAACTGACTAAAATGTAAGGGGGAAATGAGCTATGTTAAAATATTGCCTATATTTGTACTCATAAGGTAATCAGTAACGAATCAGAGAAAAATGCTTTATTAATACAAGTTGCTTAAAACTAAATTATTAATTTGGGCCTACAATATTTCATAATTTATAGGAGGGTTGCTGTTAACACACACTCAGATATCCACAATCACTTTGTAGAATTACTGTTATAAGTTGAAAAGCAAATCCTTAAAAAGAGTCAGAAAAAAGTAAATTGCAAATTTATTTGTGCTTTGATACAAGTAGGTTGTATTTTGTTCTTTCCAGATGGCTGATAGCACTATTTGTGATCTCCATATGTTCTAACTATCATCACAGTGGTCAACATTATGATCTTCATGGGAGACAATATTTCTACAAAAGATTAACACTGCTGTGTTGACCTTCACATCCTTCTTAGTGTGCTTGGTATTAAATATTACTTTGAAGATTTCCTGCAATCAGAAGCTCATCATGGTTTTCAAGAATAAGGTATCACTGATTTGAGAATTAATTATGTTTTCTCTACTATCAGTTTTATCTTGAATAAAATATTTAAACAGTTATCCTTTGAGTTGAGTAAAGGAAAAATTCATGGATAATGCTAAAAGTCTAATTCAATAGGTAGAATTAATAATTTTTCATGTAAATAAGCATAGACAATGAAGATGGTTCAGTATTTTCTAAATAAGTTTTGTTCACCTACTCTCTACTAAGGGAAAACAATCCAAAATATCATTTATAGCTTTTGTGAAAAGAATTTATACTAAAATTCAGAATATTACATTTACAATATTAATGAAAGTCTTATTTTAAAAACTGCATAGTTATGTCATAAAAAATGAGATATAAAAGAGTCATTTTGGAAGTGACAAAGCAGCTGAATTTGGTATAATTTTTATTAAAGTATGTTTAAATTTTCTTTTTCTTTTCTTTCTTTTCAGTACCAGGGAGCAAAATCAGGACCTTGAACTTGCCAGGCAGGCTTGGCGCCTCTGAGCTACATCCCCAGCCTTTAATTTTCTTTCTGTTATACCAAAAGGATCAATATCTGTCCTACAATGATTAAGATAGGTAATTTAAATATTTGGTTTGAAATAATGATTAATGAGGTAATTTTAAGTATATGTTACTGGCCCCAAATCAGGAAGAAAATCAATATTCAAGAAAATATTCCCGTTTTTTGTATAAGTAGTAAAGAAACAATTACTTTCTGTTAAAAACTGTACTGCTCCTCACCATTTCTAAGAAAACAGGTATCTGAATAATAAAACTAAACTCTTCTAGGATAAGCTAAGTTTAATAATGATGCCAAAAATTTATCAAATTTAATATTATTGTTTTTTTAACCTTTCTATGTTTGTTTTTTACAACAGTATTTCAGTATGAATGCGAAAATCTTAATACAGTATGACTCTACAATGAAAAGTAAATTCTGTATGACCAAAGTAATTTAACAATAAGCACACTGACAGATATTATAGATGTCACAATCATATGAGGTGCGACTAGCATCAATTTATTACCTGGAAAAATATCCATTCAAATAACTTTTTTCCAGTAGATTGTTTCAAATGTAAGGGACTCATTCTCTTTTGGCGAGTGGTATGAATATTGATAAAAAGAAATCTAAAGATTTCACTTGTAATAAATTCAACAAACATAATAGCTACATAGTTGTACAACTGGTATTATTAGATTATATAGGAAAAATATGTCCCTGAATTATGAAAATTTAGACCAGGGAAATAAACTTATGTAAGTTAGATTTTGTAAGATATTTTCCACATATTATGAGTGCTTAATCATTTTAAATATGTTGTATGAAAATTTCATATAAAATAGTTGTTATTCAGCTTATATTCTTAAATTTTCTAAGCTCATTCTAGATGATTCCATTTGTGTATGGTTATGGATAAAGTGATAAGTCAGCAGTCAATTCCATTATAGTGAGGGTCATATTCTGTTGGCTATAGCGATGTAATTTGCTTTCTCAAAATCACACACAATGCACCCAGATCTGGTGTTTTCATATTATTATTTTTTAAATCATGCAAGGTTTTTGAGTTTGGAGTGTGTAGTCTGTAAATACAAATGTCATTAAACCAATAATTTTGTTACTTGAAAGTAGGCATTTTATTTTAGAAGAAGGGTAAGTAGAGACAAAAATATAGCTTTGTTATTTTGATTTGTATCCAGCTACACTAATCAAAAAGTAATGATAATTTTATAATAAAACAGCTTAAAATGTGATTTATTACCATTGTTAAATCAGTTACAATTCTCTTTGATAAATTTCAGTAAAATATAGTAATATTTAGTTGGAATTATGTATACCCAGAGCTTATTCAAAATTTAAAGATTCATACCCATTTTACATGTAGAGATACACATCAAAATGATGTAGAACAAAAATTATTAGGATTGAGCTTTTTAATAAGATGTGTGTATGAAAATATCACCCTATAGCTTTTTAAACTGAGGATTAACCTTCTGAGAGAATTGTTCCATAGAAAGAAAATAAACAATAAAAATTTTAGAAATGTACAATGCTGCCTAGAGTTCTGTTCTAATTTAAATTATCAGTATTTCACCAGTCCTTTCTCTCATGGCTAATGTATCCAGTATTTCATAAAATTGGACAAGTAGTACAATTTATTGTACTAGAACTCAATATGTTTCACACAATTGAAATAGTAGAGTAATTCGCTCATAGAAACATCACTATTATCATTACACATTATGACATTTTGACAACGAAAAATACTGCTTTTGTCTCCACAGGTAAAAAGTGCTTTCACTGCAGAAAAGGAACCACTGTTGAATGGTATTTTTGCCAATAAAACGTTACTTTGTTGAGCTAACAATTTCAATTACAGTGTAAAGATAATAATCAAGTGTCTATCTTTTCTCAAAGTAGAGTGAAGTGTCTGTCTTCCAAAGGATTGTGAAATGTAAGATATTCCCAATTTTGTTTTGTTTGTTTTCTCTTTTGTTTCTTCCACCAACTAGAAAAGATGATGAAAGTAGTACTATACTGCTCTTATCTCTTTAAGAAATGCTCTGTCTAACTGCGTGTTTCTTAATTCAATGTTTCATGCATCTTAGATACTTGAACATTCTATTTCCCATGAGAGCATTAAGAAAACAATTTTCCTCAAGAATGTTATTTCATATGAATTTATTCTTATCAACAGTGTAATCTATTATTAAATATTCTTTCAGGCAAACTTAACTTTCCCTTCCAATTGCAAAATCTTCCAATTCTGCAGCTTCTCTTTTCTACACACTAAAGTCCCCTGCCAGTGTCTATTGCCAGATTTATTTCATTTTTGTTTTGTTCTAAAGAAGCAAGTAGTCCGTGGAATTAATAGTTTCTCAGCCTTTCTCAGGTAGCTGGTATGATATTGAATTTTTGGCGTAGTTGAAAGATTGCCATGCAGGACCATCTAAATCTGTTTCTTAAAGATACCAAGTCTGTAAGATGCTCAGTAGCCATGTTCCCTCCATTTTCTGCTCCTGGGAGAGGTATCTGCTTTGAAAAAGCACTGTGCTAACTCTCTGCTGGCTCACCTTTGAACACTGGAACTTGAAATTCTTTGGATTGTTAACATGTACAAGAAAAGGGGATCCTGTTTTTATAATACTAATTATAGGTTTTACTTTCTGTAGTGATCTCATTTTTTTGTCAATCAGCAATGACTGTTCTTGATTAGGATACCATGGACCTGGCAGAAGTTAAAATAGTCTACTTATGATTGAATCTATACAATTATTGATGAATAAGTTATTCATAACTGGATAAGGAATGAAAATATTAATTCAAAATTAAATCAAACTAGTAAAATATTAATTCTTAATTCATATGATTTAAGAAATGAGAAATTATCTTTGGTAATAATTATAAATGTTGACAATACATGCAGACTGAAATTCCAAAATGAGGAATCATATCTCGAAAAGAACATTTTTTCTTTATACCAAATACCAAATAGGCGACACATATAAATTCCATAGATGTCAATAATACCAAATGATCTTGCAATTTTATAAACATATTTACTGAATTTTTGTTTATTTGCTAGTGTTCTATTTCTTTCTGAGCACTATTTTAATTGAGTGGTTAGTTAAGCAATAAAAATTGTATAATTTTTTACTTTTATTTTATAAATCTGGACACTCTAGTCCCTATCATCATTTTTTATCTGGTTCCTCTTCATGGATGCCAGGCTAGGTAGACTTGGACATTCTAAATCAAGGATTACTAAGAAGAGGCAGCATACTGTTCCTGAATTTATCGATATTTATCTGGAGAATAAAAGTGTCGCTATTGGCACTTCCAAGAGCATTGGCCTTAGCGAGCCTCATAAAAGGTGCCACATTACTGAGACAGTATCACCCCTCCAGTGCAAGAGCCCACTGTGTCTTTCTCCAAAACTTATCCCCTAAGACTTCTTCACAGAAGCTACAAATAAGTATGTGGTGACACCATCAAATTCTAACAACCAAATTTATTGTGTCATATCCCAGACTCTTGATTTCTAGTGAGACATCTTTCTTTTCGTTTCCTCAGTTTTAGGAGAGTTGCCAAGGACTGCAGTTATTAAGTCAACTTTATTTGCTATTTTTAACTGTTACTTTTCTGACTTGTGTTTAGGAAGTATACATCTGAAGTGGTTTCAAAACTTCAGGCCAAAGGAGATGAATACTTAGGCTAATGGAAGCAGTGGAGGTGATGTGAACGATTATCAGGATATCATCTGAAAGTACAGCTATCAGGTGCTAATAACTGATTAGGTATGGAATGTCCCAGTGAAATGTTTGAAAAGGATGATTCCAGTGTGCTATGGTTTGCATATGGCCTGAGTGTATCTGTCAAGATTGTAAGTGTTGAAATTTAATCCACAGTGTGAAGCACTCACAAGGTGGAAATGTGAATTTGCCTCTTGGGGAGGTTATTAGGAAAAGACAAAGGTCCCCATGGAGAAGCTACAGTAATTTAATCCTGGGAGCTGTATAAGAAAAGGGAAAAAAGAATTCACGTGGACATACAGTAGCTGAGTTATTTGTCTTCCCTGTGATTCCCTGCACTGCCTGAAACGGTCAAAAGGAAAACCATCACCAGATGGGGTCCCTCCAGAACCACGAACAAAAACATCTCTTTTCTTAATATTTATGCAGTCTTAGTATGGGGCTATTAACAAAGAAAAAGGACTGTTATGGAAGATTTTGGGGTACTATAGGAGAAACAACTGAATTGACGGTAACAGAGACAGAGGAGAAAGAGAGAAGCATGTTTTGGAAGAAACACAGACAGCTCAGTTTTGTTTGTTTGGTTGTTTTTTGTTTTCATATTTATTTATTTATTTATTTATTTTACACAATGCTAAGGTCAAACCTTGGCCTTCTTGAACTGTAGGAAAGTACTCTGCTCTTGAGCTATGTTCTCAAAATTTAGAGTGTAGTTTTGAAATAATCGTTAAAAATCTAAATAGATATGCAGATCAGGAGTTTAAGAGTTCTGTAGGAAACAAGTGATACTATATTTATTCATCTGGAAAAAAATCAGCTTCTTGTACTTGTCTTGGTTACTTTTTTTCATTGTTGAGACAAAATACTCAATACGCAAAGTGAAAGGAGGAAAGCTTTATTTAGGCACACAGTTTGAAATGATTTCAGTCCACATTTGGCTGGGTCCAAGGCAGAGTGACTTGGCAGAGGGGCACCACAGAGGGGAAACAGTTCTCGACAGGTAGTAGGCAGCAGGTAGCAAAGCAGGTAAGCTTCAAGCAAAGCTGAAGCAAGTGACAAGCAGCGATAGCAGCCCTTTTCTTGTCCTTTCTATTCTATCCAGGCTACCCACCCTTCAAGCAGGTAGCACTCACACCCAGGGTGAGCCACCTTTAATCTTAGCATCATACCATGAGTCAAGCCCAACAGCACATCCTTATCCAGGCATCACACACTTTGGATCCAGCCACCTATCATGGATGAACATTTTTATATCTCAATTTTATGGGATTTCTATGAGGAAAATTATAAAACTGTTAGGATATAATTTAAAATAGTTCAATCAATAGAGAAATAGTCTTCATTTATGGACACGGAGCCACATTGTTTTTAAGAAATTAATATTCAATTTAATTTATAAATTTAATGCAATCCTGATCAAAATCCTAGTAAGCTATTTTGTAAATGGTGACAAAGTGGCTCTAAAGTTCAGATGACTAGGCTAAATATCTGGAATAAACAGTATAATGATGAAAAAAAAAGTGGATACATAAAATCTAATTTCAAGGCCCAATCTAAAACTAATAAAATCTAGACAGCATAATGCTGAATAGAACAACTGAGAATTAGACTCATGGGTATGTTTTTGATAAGAGAACAAATATAATTCAAAGGAGAAAGTATAATTCTTTCAGCAAATAGTGCTGGAGTAATTTGGAGAGTCATACCCCAAAAGGATGTACTTATAAATCTTACATCTCATACAAAAAGATAATTTAAAATAAATTGCACACCTAAATTTTAGAAATAACCCATAACAATTCTGGAAATAGAAAAGAGAAAATCTAATGACTTGCTATTTTGATTGCATGTTTAGTAATTTTCTCCCTTCAATGTTAGCCTTACTTTGTCATTATGCATTAAAATATATGAATTTTGGGATGAGAGGCTTGAAGGAGTTTAAGAAAAATAGTAAGGCATTTTTACAGTTTAGAATAACATATTTTTCAAAATAAGGAAGTGAAGATTACACTACTTAAATTATTTTACAATAAATACCTGATTGGTAAGGGAGAGCTGATACAAGAGTTAAGAAAGGTGTTTAGAGCTGGTTGTGGTGGCAGGTGCATGTAATCTTAGCACTCAGGAGGCTGAGGCAGGAAGATTGCCTTGAGTTCAAGGCCAGTCTGAACTGCATAGTAAGAACCTGTCTCAAAAAAAAAAAAAAAGTGTTCACAGATGGAAAAAAATGTGATTTTCCTTCATTTGCATTTAAGTTTGCAAAAAATTTTTGAATTATTTGTAAACATGGAATGCTAATGAATTATTTTATAAATATCAAGACATAGTTTTATAAATAAAGATATATTTCCATTAATTTGTAAATTTACCTTGAAGAATTCTATAATTGATAACACATTCTTGTTTTTTAAAAAATACCATTTAAAAATATAACACAAATACCTAAAAAACTAAAAATACATTCTTCAAAAGTCTATGTTTTTGGCAACCATAGGCATTTCAACTCAAAAAGCTCTTTTTTCTAAGCCCAAGTTAAAGTGGCAGCAATGGAGAAAACAGGAAAAAAAAAAAAAACCCACAAAAAAACCCCCACAAAAAACCCTGACTCAGCATTCTTTTGTTCAATATAAGATAGAAAACCTTAGGGTAAAGGATTATTGCTTGCTGGAGGAGAACTATATTAAATACTACCTCCTCGATTATAAGTTGATATTGAAACTGGCTCTGAAAAGTGAAATGGAATGACTCTTTTAGGCTTTGACATTCTAAGGCATGAATCAAATCAGTGCTAAGCCCGAAAGCATATAAGCCAGTGACAGATCTGATCTCCACAAATGTGATGAGTAAATGGTGTTCAGTGATTTGATTATCAAAGGGCTTTGAAAACAAGATCAAAAATGAACCCAGAAGAGAAATTGGAATTGGGGTGCATAAAAACTGTAAGAAATTACATGGGGAAGATTGATTTCGCTATCAGAGCTACAGTGAAGTTTTTCAGATTTTAGGCAGGCACTGTGTTTCACTAACAGTTGAGTTTAGAGAAATAGATGGTGTTTTTTGTTTTGTTTTGTTGCACTTATTCATTTATGATTACATATTTTAATGTTAATACTACATAAAAACTTGTTTTTCATGAAAATTTATTGAACTGCCAGTCTGGAAACAACATGCAAAATTCCTTTCAGTTTACTGATCACTCAATATGTTTGTGACAGGCATAACAATCACTACCAAACACATTTATTTCAATTATATTCCTTATTTAATGCAAGTATTCAATTATCTTGATCTTTTAAAAAATATTTACTTGGAAAATGGAATCATTACAAATACTCTAAGCTATACAGTGAGACTTAATGTTTCAAATGAGCATATTATTTTTATCAAAATGTCAATCTATAATTATCATATTCAGCTTTTATTTGGCCCTTTGAATTTTATAAATCATCAAATTAAGAAAATTTGATAAATCATTCTTGCTGCATTTGTGCATAATACGACTGATTTGAATTGTTTTACAATATACATATGGGTTTCTGATTTTTAACAAGATATTTTTAAATCATGGAATACAGCACACTATCACTATAATACACCAACTACTTGTTTAATTATTCATAATATGCCTTAAAATATAATTTCTGAATTTTTGCACCATTAGTGGTTAGAAATTGAAGGCAAATTACTAGTAACTCAAAACAGGAGTTGATGTGAGAATTAAATAAATATATGCGTGTGTATGTGTATGAATTTCTAAAATCACTGCCTTCTTGATAAGAAGTACACAAACAACAGGTGCTATGGCATGCACCTGTAATCTGGGCTCCTTGAGAGGCTGAGATAAGAGAAGCATGAATTTCAGGGAAGTTTAGGCAACACAGAAACACCTGATCTCAAAAAGAAAAACTTTACAAAAATGTATATCATTGTTCTTATGGTAGGTATCATAGTTTTTAATTATTTGTAATTATTACTATTTTAATAATAATACTTCTGAGTTATTTCATTATATAATTATGTTTGATAGTTTTATATTTTGTTTAATATATATTTTCTCTCTTGTTTTATATTTATAATGCATTGTATAAATGGCCTTTAGACTGAAAGGATGAGACTCTTACAATAAGAATAAAAACATTAGAAGATATAAACTTGGTAAGAATAACTATTTAGACAAATTCAGAATGTTTTAATCTTGTTAACATAGAAAATAAACCATTTGTATCTTTTATATGAACACCAAAAATAAACAAAGCTTTTTAAAATTACAATTTAGTACTTGAAGAGACAGAAAATATACAAAGATATATAATGTATCAAAAATTCAAAGTTTGAGGAGAAGTGGAGTCCAAATACTGTTTTATTAGAATGTTTTCAGCCTGTTTTTCTTCTTATTTTAAAAATCATGTTATGTTATTTTTCACCCTTGCCCAGCTCTCCCTTCAACCCCTCCATTCCTCCCTGTTTACAAAGATTTTGTTCCTATTTTTCCATTTTCTCGTATTAATCCCATTCCCTTCTATCCTTTCCCCTAGCCCTCCCACTTCCTTCCCCGTTGCCCCTTTTCTTCCTATTTCACATTACCTATTATACATTTAGTCCTTATTTACACTTTCAGTTTCTCACACCAGAGAAACTATTCAGTATTTATTTATGTGTGTCCTATTTATTTCGCGTAAGAGTATCGCCTCAATGTGCATTCACTTAGCTATAAATGTCTCTAATTTTCATTTTTTATGGCTGAGTAGTACACCATTTTATAAAAAAAAACCCCACATTTTCTTTATCCAGTCTCCAGTTGATGGGCATTTGTGCTGTTTCCAAGTTTTAGCTATTACAAACTGTGCTGCTATGAACATGGGTGCACATATATCACTGTGGTATGATTCCTTTAATTCTTTGGGGAAGATCCCCAGCAGTGGAATAGCGGGGTCAAATGGGACTTCCAGTCCTAGTTCGAGACTATGTAAAGGTGCAAATTTCCAATGATGAATGTCATTATATTGTATACCTAAAATGTACCAATGATTAGAATGAATGATCGATAATGTAAAATACGAAGAAATGGTCCAAAGGGGTAGGGGTAGTGGGAGGGGCAAGGTAAAGGAAAGAAGGGAAAGGAAAAATGATGAGAAATGGAAAAAATGGAAATAAAGTATTTGTAAATAGGGAAGGGTGAAGGGAGTGAAGGGGGGGCTGGGAATGGGGAAAAAATAAGAACCAAGGTGCATTATGTAAAGGTACAATTCTCAATGAGAAATGTAATTGTGTTGTATACCTACAATGTACCAATAAAAGAATTTAATATAAAAAAATCATGTTATGTTGATATTGTTTCATAATAGATTGGTATAATCAAAACATGATTTTATAAGCCTCATGGAAACCACAAAACAGAAATTCATAAAAGCAAACCAAAAATAAGCAAGGAATCAAAATACATTACTAGAGTAAATCATTTAATGACATTGTAGAATGAAAAAGAAAGAAAAGTATCACAATAAAACTAGAAAACTACTTGTACAATGACTGAAGTAGGATGTTCTCTATGGACAATTACCTTAAATTTGAATGGATTACTTTCTTTAATTGAAATATGGAAAGACATACACTTATTAAAAAGATTAAAATACAATGTTACTTACATTTCACTTAGCGTACAAGAAATTCATTTCACTTATAGACACAAACTAAAAGTGAGGTGATAGAGTAAGATACTTTATGCAAATAAAACTAAAAATAAATGTGGACCAGCAATAGTAAGATCAAATAGCACAGATTTTTAAATCAAAAAAAGGAAAAAGAGACAAGAAAGGTCATTATATAATGATAAAGGAATCAATTAAACAAGAGGAAATAATTCCAAATATACATGCAGAAAATATCAGTGTACACAAATATACAAAGAAAATAGTATTCAACATAAAGGGATAGGTATACTAATGATACAGTATTTCAGGACTTTATCACCTCTCTTTCAGCAATGCAGAGATTATTATGATAGAAAATCAATGTGCACACACCAGAATTAAATCACACCCTGAACCAAATGAACCAAGCAAACATCGATAGAACATTCTATTCAGAAGCTGCAGTAATAAAATTTCCTATCAAAGAGAAGACTAGTTACAGATAGTTTTTCCACCAAGCTCTAGTGAAGATTTAATGAAGAACTAATATACATAATCTGAAATTAATCAAAACATTAAAAAGGAGGAAATTTTGAAAAATTAATTCTGAGGCCTGTATTACCCCCATAGTCCAATCAGAAAAGGACACACTGCAACAACAAAAAATAAAGAAGACAGCTATAAAACTACCTTTATGAAATTAAATGCAAAAATTCTCTGCAAAATACTAGTGATCTAATAGTAGTTAAGACTATTACTAATACTAATTAATACAATTACTAATACTATAACTAATACTAGTTAATCTAATAGTACATTGAAAATATTCTTCACCAAGATGAAGTAGAATTCATTCTAGTGATGAAAGATG
Source organism: Heterocephalus glaber (assembly GCF_053883595.1). NCBI lineage: Eukaryota > Metazoa > Chordata > Mammalia > Rodentia > Bathyergidae > Heterocephalus > Heterocephalus glaber. Next base: position 14,411,678 of record NW_028258142.1, on the reverse strand, counting down.
GTTTTTTGTTATAGACATCAATGATTATAGTACATCACATGAATAAAATGAAGTAAATATATACCCATCTCAATAGATGCAGAAATACATTTGATAAAATTCAATATACTTTCATGATAAAAACTGAGAACCAATTAGGTATAGAAAGAACATAATATAACATGGTAAAGGCCATATATGAGCTAGTAACACAATGAATGAGTAAAAACAGAAAGCTTTCTATAATCTGGAACAAGAAATGGATGACCACTTTTACTACTTTCATTCAATATCATAGTAGTGGAAGTTCTTGCCAAAGTAATCAGCCAAGGCAAAGAAATAAAAGGACATTCAAATTAGGAAGGAAGAAATTACATTGTAATTCTTCCTATTTGACAAGATCTTATGTAGAAAAGCCTAAATCCTCCACCAAAGTCTATGAAAATTAAAAAATAAATTCAATAAAGTTTCAAGATACAAAACAAAAGTGAAATAATTGATAACATTTATGTATACCAATATCAAAAAAACTAAGAAAATAAATAACTCTACAATAAAAACTATAAAACACTGATGAAAGAAAATAAAGACTATAAAAAATTAGAAAACCATCTCTTGTTCATGGATTTAAAAAATCTGTATTATTAAAATATACATATTAACTGAAGTAATTTAGAGATACACTGCGATCTCTACCAAAATGCTGATGAAATTATTCACTGAATTGCCAAAAAAGAATCCTAAAATTTGTATAAAATCACAAAATCCATGAATATCCAAAACAATCTTAACCAAAACAATCAAAATAAGAGGTCTTATAATATATGTCTTCAAATTATACTTCAAAGCTGTGCTGGGGATGTAGTTAAGACATAGTGCTTAGCATGGAGGAGGACATAGGTCAAATCCTTAGTACTGATAAAAAAGACTTTTAAAGTTGTAGACATCAAATAGCAAGTAGCAAACTACTGATTGAAAATAGACACATGGACCAATAGAACATCACAGAAATTTAAAAATAAACACGTGTCTACAGAGAGCTGATTTACAGCAAAGCTGCTAAGAACACATTACAGAAAATGAGTCTTTTCAATAAATGTGCATAGAAAAATTAAGTTTGCATAGGTAGAAGAATGAAAATAGATCCCTATCTTGCACCAGTTACAAAAATTAACTCAAAATGCATTGAAATCTAGTATATGACCTGAAAATTTAAAACAGGTGAAAGAAAATGCATGGAAAATACTATAAGATATTTGGAATGTATAATATTTGAAAAACACAGGAAACAAAATAAATATAAATAATTGAGATTATATGAAACCAAAATCTTCTTCACAACAAAGCAAACAACAGATGGACAGACAACTTACAGTATTAGAGAAAATATTTGCAAACTATACCTCTGAAAAAATTAATATCCATTCTTTTCTTCTTTTTGCTTTCCACCCCATTTTTCTTTCTATATATCTTTAATTAAAGGGGGGAAATGCTGAAAATAGAACTTTTACAGGTTGGAAGGGGATCAAAAGTTGTAAGGAGAAGAGAGGGAGGCAGGGTAGGGGATGAAAAAAGAAAAGAAATTATATGCAGAATTCACAAGGAACTCCAAATCCAAACTGCAACACCCCCCCAATTAACACTAATTTAAAAATGGTAAATAAAATGAAACAGATATTTGACTAAATATACATTTGTCAAAAGAAGACATGCAGATGGCAAAAAAACCCAAAACAGTTCATCACTGATCATCAGGTAAATACAATTTAAATCCTTAATGAGATTATCATCTTGGCCCATTAAGATTGACTACTATCAAAAACGAGAAAAAGGTGAGAGGTGGGTGATTCTGCCATACAATCCTTACATGTCGTTGGTGAAAATTTAAATTAGTATAAAAATTATGGAAATGTATGAAGGCTTCTCAAAATATTAAAAATATAATTAACATATAATATAGCAATATTATTACTCAATATATATACAAATGAAATTTAATCAATATGTGACGAAAATATCTGCAAATTCATATTGATCACAGCACTATTCACAATAGGGAAGAAATGGAAACCACCAATGTATCCATTAGTAGATGGCTGAATTTAAAAAACTGCATATAAACACAATAAATATTATTCAGTTATAAAAAGAATAAATTGCCATCATGTGTGACAACACGGATGAGACTGTAGATCATTATGAAAGAAAAATAGACAAAGCCAAGTCCTACATAATCTTATTAATATTTAGAATATTCAACAGTTGATAGCATGGTAGTTGAGAATAGTATGATTACAAGAGGCTTGGGAGAGTGGAGGGGGAAGGGATTGGGGAGGAAGAATGGGAAGAGTTTGATCAACAGGTACTAAATTATAGTTAGGAGAAAAAATTATAGCATGCTATATTGCACAATAGGGTGACCACAGTAAAGGGTAATGTACTATAACCAAAACTTAAAAGATTTTAAATGTTTTCATCATAAATAAATGATAAATATTTGAGAAAGAGCATAAATGATGAATATTTGAGAAACATTACATGATGTACACTTGTATTGAAACATCACACAATACCCCATAAATATGTGTCATTTTTTATGTTTATATATATGTAAACTTTAAATACAAATAAGTCGGACTGGGGATTTAGCTCAATAGCACCCCGCCTGCCTCTCAAACGCAAGGTCAATCCCCGATACCGGAAAAAAAAGAAATAGAAATAGGTCATCCTCCTCCATTTCTACAAGTCGTACTTCATATAATTCCAAATGACATCACTTATGTTACAGTCTACATGCTTTACATTTTCAGAACATTTGCTCTTTATTAACTCCACAAAAATAAGTAGAATGAAGGTCCCCATCAGAGTTGTTTTGTCATTGAATGTTCAAAAATTATGGTCTTTTCCTATAATTTGAATATATTTTTAATACATAATAAAATTTTCAAAAATGGATTTTGGGGAGGCTATTTTGTTCCTTTAGTTATTTGTTCCTTTTTATAAACTATATTTCCTGTGATTTTTTTCTTATTGTGATCTACTGGAAATGAGGAGTAAATGTTTAGCTTCATATTATCATCCTGAAATTGGAATATCCTAATATTTTATTTTGGTTATTTGGTACTGAGCTACTAGATGAGATACTAAATGAGTCATATAATTATTTTTATTCTTATGAATATTATTATTTATTTAATATTGATTAATATCTGACATATGGGAAAACTCTTTAATATAGATTTAAGTCCTCACAAGAGAACTTTTAAATCAGGGATTTAAAATTATTATCCCCATTTTGTAGATGAGAAAGCTAAAGCATAGAGATATGTTACTTTGCAATTTATAGAACAATATATTATACAACTAAGTTATACAAATGCACAATAACTTAAGAATTCATGATTTTAGTCACAATACTCTAATGCTTCACTATACACATTTTATATATTGTTTTTATTAACACTATAAAAGAAAATTATCAATCACTAACAATATTATAGTTCTATAAAAATTTGAATAATTTGCCAAATATATTAACATTTATAGAGGGAAAACTTATTACCTTTTGCTTCAGTCTGACTATAATTTTAACTGTCCGTTCTCTTTGCTTGCCACTGAGACTAAGTAAATTTATATAGATAAGACTAATTAGCTCATTATGATGTAAATACCTATGATAGGGAAAGCCTTTTATTATTTACACTGAATTACTTTTTGGTCTTCAATTTTAAATTAGCAACTCTATTTAATTGCTGGATAATTTGTATTTTTGTAGTCCAAATTTAGGCACATGGGATAGGTTATTTAAGAAAAGCTTACATCCTAATAATTTTCCACACTATTGTTCAATTTCTTTTTCTTCATCTTTTAGCTAATTATTCTCCTTATTTTGATTTTATTATCATGTTTACTTAATCACTATTGTTACTCCCAACAAATCAGAAATGTCTTCCTTGCAGATGATCTATGAAACTGAACAACTAATATAGTTTCAAATATTAGTAGAATCAACTTTAATATTAGAGTCAGTCAGTATTTATGATCCTATATTACTTGGGCATTAAAGTATTCAACAACAATAATGAAGCATTAGCACTATGTGTAAAGCAAACTCTATTATGCTAATTACAAATATGAACATTATATGGTATCTATTGTAGCATGTAATCCTGAGGAGTCAGCTTTGCTAGAAAGTAACTGTAATACCAGGTAAAATAAAAATATGCATAATCATGTTTTTGTAGCTGATGTGCAACAGGAAACAAATTGAAAGTACATGCACTCTTACTGGAGAAAATAAACATCCACAGAATTGTCAAATTCATATGAAAGGATATCTCATATGAAACAGATATTTTTGGAAGTAATACCAAGATCACATTACATGTGACTATGAAAGTATATCACACTGACCTTAGTTTGAAGAATATATAGGGAAATATATATGTTTCTTCCATTAAGTTTATCGGTACATTTTAGATATACAATACAGTTATATTAATCTTTGGGAACTTGTACCTTTACATGATGTATCTTGGTTCTTATTTTTCCCCATCCCTCTGCCCTCCCTTCAATCCCTTCACCCCTCCCTATTTACAAAGACTTTGTTTCCATTTTTTCCTGTTTTTATATTTTTTCCTTTCCCTTCTTTCCTTTCCCCTACCCCTGCCAATTCCCCTACCCATTTAGTTCTTTTCTTCCTATTTCACATGATCAATTATTCATTTGATCCTTTTTTTTTTTTTTAGTTTTTCACACCAGAGAAACTATTCGGTATTTACACACATGTGTCCTATTCATTTCACTTAAGAGTATATCCTCAATATGCATCCATTTAGTTATGAATGTCTCTAGTTTCTCATTCTTTATGGGTGAGTAGTACTCCATTTTATTTTAAAAAACATATCTTCTTCATCCACTGTCCAGTTGATGGGCATTTGGGAAATATATTAAAGATTAAATTGGATAATATTGTCATCCATATTTCAAAAATATTTAGGTATCCATTAGTTTTGAATTTGATAGTAGAACTTGGAGAATCACAACAATTTTGAAAGAATTGAGTGATAGTCAGACCTGCCATTAGTTTTCACAAAAATTTACCAGTTTATTATGCTGTCAGTACAAACCATTTGAAATAAGGAAAAAATAGTTGGTAAAACTACTGAGGTACGAAAAGCACTTTGGGAGGATTAGGACTCAGGCAGTGCTGTGCAGATTTGCACTGCTGCCTGGCCTGGCTCGCTCAGCACTGCTTGGAGATGATGCTTTGATCTCTGAACCTTATACCTATTCACGCATATGCTGTATGTCCCAACCTTCTCTCCGTAGGCAGGAGAAAAAATGGAAGCGTGGAAAAGTTAGTATTTAGCTGCATTAATAGATGTGATATAACATTTAATAACCCAGGAAATCTAGTTCCAGAATCTGTGATTTTAAATATAATAAGGCACTGCCTCACATGTACACAAAAGAAAAAAACAAAAGCAAAAATATTCAAGCAAGACATAGGGTTCCCGACTACAGGTTATTTTTATCTCTAATATTTTTAAAAGTTATTTTCACATTATATGTATGAAAGAATCTGAACTGCAACAATTGTCATTTGACTAAAATTATAACACTGAGGAGTGTTGAGGAAAACCAACTTAATATTAATAACAACAGATCATTTCCAGTTTTTATTTACAAATGTGAAGACCTCTACGTATATGCTTAACATATCTATAAAAGTATTTAAAAAACACCTAAAGTTTTGTCATTTAGAAAACACTTGACAAAATATATCCTCTGGTTTCGGTATTAAACTTTAGTTATCTGCACTACTTATATACATGCCTAAACATGTAGCATATTTTGAACAAGAAAGGTATTCATTACCTTTGTGTGTCTATAAGGTTGTGTTTTACATTTATATCTAGCATTATATTACATTTTTGCTCTTGAATTGAAATTTCCATCTTAATATTGATATCTTATCACTCTTCTCTTTTTCTTTCCCCCTTCTTTCTCCCTTCTCTATTCTCTTTTCCTTCCCCCCTCCCTTTCTCTCTCTCTCTCTCTCACTCTCTCTCTCTTCTCTTCTCTGCTCTTTCTCTTCAAATACTTACTGAAAGGCTACAGTGATTTCACATATACACTCTAAAGTTTCTGTCTTAAAATTTCAATTTTATGACAATAAAGACATTAGTAAAATATATACAGTAATTATAAATTTTAACACAGCTAAAGAAGAAAATAAGTAGGATAAAATAGATCATTGATTTGAAATACATTTCTATGATAAAACCATATATATGTATATGGAAAGAGAGAAAGCACAAGAGAGCCAAAAATGTATACACGTTTCAGGAAAAGAAAAATTTGTATTAATATTTTAATACTAAATTTATTGAGACATTATGAGATTAATACAAGTTACTTTTGGCCTCTACAGTTATAAGAGGTGCTCAAAGTGGTGGTCATTACCTTCCAGACAATGGTAAAATGATGCTTGGGTAACCTTGAAGCATTTTCAATTTCTTCTCTAAGGGCCGGCAGTGTATGGTATTTTCTACAATATATGATATCCTCTAGGGTCCTCCATCTGAGGCTAACACCATTGGTTGAAAAGACATCATATTATTTTCCTTTTCCAGAAGTGTATATACATTTTTTTGGCAGACTCTGTATATTACATACACTTTGGTATAAAACCATATGTAAATAGGTTTCTATTTCTATTTCCTTTGGATAAACTTCTAAGACATTTACTTACACTCTTGAGGTTGCTTCTACATCTTCACCCTAATGCTGAAATTGTTTGTAGACCATAGCTATATTAACTTTTTTTAGGCTCGGTTGTGCTTAAATAATGTCTTAGAGATCATCTGGTTGAATTAGCACCACATTTCTCTTCTTTTTCCAGTGGACTGTAAGATCATCACTAACAAATATTAACATTTCACATTTTCAGAGTATTAGCCAATGGCATTAAATTATTATTTTCCTTACTCTTTGTAATAGTAATAGGAAAGGAGCAATATTACTCCAAAATATATAAAACCTGAGGTTTACAGAAGTTACTGGGTAAAGAATGTGACCAGCAATTCACCCAAAAATTCATTGATGTTTCAAATGGCATTCCTACCCAATTTCTTATGTAATCCCTGCAACAATCTTATTACATAGGTTCTATAATTTTGCTCGCTATTCAGATAAGATTTCTAGAGCTTAAATTTAAGTATTTTGATCATTACTCCATAGTTTACGGAGTCAGAACTCAAACCATGGTATTCCTCATGTCAAAGCCTGAGTTCCTAATAGCTGCTTCCAATGTGTATCTTTTTTTTCACTTTGTTGCATAAATTTGTTCAGTGTTTTAATATCTTTGTGGTCATCACAAAATTGTTAAAAGATCATAATATTCATCAACCTGCTTATTAAATGAAAAAGGAAGTCAGATAAAGATCACAGTTTAAATGATAATTTTAAAAAGTAAAAATAAAAAATGAACATACTTTATAAGATCAATTTCTATATTAGTAAAATGTTATTATTAAAAATTAAATACATGTAACACTTTAAAATATTTTTAGCAAAGGTCATAACTAGAGGATAACACAGCATTTCCAGTCATTGATAGTGGACCATGAAGTCACTGAATGAATTGAATAATAATTTTTTCTCTTTTCTTTGTTCAACTTAACTGTCAGCAATGCAGTATCATGAAATTTCCGTTCTACTAATTGGCCTAGCATAGTTTAAGAAGACTGTGTTTTTACCTAAATCTTGATGGTGCTTTAGCATATGAAATGTATATGCCTGGTGAATCTTTATTTCTTATTTTCCTAAATGACATTACTTTTCTTACTATCATTATATAAAATGTTTGATAGGAGTTTAAAAATTATATTTAGCATACTTCAAAAATCATTAAACCTAATATAGAGAGGAGAAAATGACTTCTGAGAGCAGTTAAGTGACTGATTCAAAGTCATATGTATTCAGTGCTAAAAGAACACATTCTCTCAAATCTCAACTCACCTCTTCCTTTAGATTCAAGTTCCCACATCTAAAGTATATCTGGAACATTTTAATTCATCTTAAAGTGTCATAATATTTTACTTTTTATGATCTGCCTCAAATAGTCAATTCTGATTGAGATGAATCTGCTGTTTTCATTGATTATTTCAACAATGCAGACCCATAATCTCAAAATGTCTTTATGCTGCAGATGTTTCTCCTTCACTTTAAACAAGAGTGTGACATTAGTTCTCTTGAAGAAGAGAGGCAGCTCTTACATTAATTATCCCCTTGTTCTAATACCCACAACAGCATTTGTCACATCCCCCCTTCTGAAGGTGCCGCCAAGGAAAACATCTGCAGTGTGTTACAATACCCCATCTTGTGTCAAAGCTTTATCATGTATGATGAAATATTACAGATCTTCATGGCATATTTATAACAATCATGTTACTCGTGACAAAATAATTGAAAAGTGAGTTTCTACTATGACACTTTAACATGAAAGGTGTCAGTAAGGTCTAAGATTTCTAACAATACAGAGTAGCACCTTATAAAGGTCCATGGGAAAAGAACAGATGAGAAAGGATATGAAGCAGAGCCTCTTAGGAGAGATTCTAACAAAGATCACTGCTAGTGGGATTATATTTACTTTACAGAGTTTATATCAAAGGGAAATTGGAATTTGTCTCTCTGGGTTTCATCTTGCCACAAATCTCTTTTATGATGTAGATGCTATGTATCCTAGACCTTCAGTTGCAACCAGCAAAATTCCAACACCCTGTCTCACTCTTCACTCCAGCCTTAGCCACCTGAACCCATAGAACTTTGTATGTTGAAACTGTGCATCCAAGCCCCAAACTATTGGTTAAAAAACTGGGCTTCAGGCTCTCTGGCACTCTGCCCCTCTCCCCTCTCCCCTTTTCTCTCCCCTGCCTCTCTCTGCCTGCCCATTTATCAGCTTCTGCTCCTAGGTTTGTCCAACAATTGTGATCCAATGGACCCTTGCCTGGGAAACTCAGCAAATGACGCTGCTATCCAAAGTGCTGCAACTACAGTTTTTCTAATGATCTCTGAGTTACATTTCTGGGCAGGAAGGCTTCTTCAAAGTTTTTCTTCCTAGCTATCATCCCTCACCATTAGAGCAGTCACTAGTGTTCTCTTTACATAGACATGTTATGGCAATATAATTAGTAATTCTTGTTAAACTATTCTTATCCAATTTACTGATTGGTTTCTATCTCTTGTTAGGTCATGGCTGATGTGATAAAAGAATAATACTTACTAGTATTTATGGAGTATTGATTTTTATGTTAAAGGAACTCTGCTGATACTTATCCAAATTATAAAGAGCTGTATTTACATCTGTACTTCTACACATACGCTTATATCTATATTTTTTTTATCTTTAAATGTGTGTGTCTGCTTATATCCAAAGAACTAAATATGAGTTTGAATAGTGTCTTCTGAAAGTGGATTCTAATTTAGACAATATAGCTGACACAATCTTACACACCCATATTACTTTCAAGAAATAATATGAATTTGACCATTTTTAAGTCAGGATATGATGCTTCTTTGTTGCTTCTATAGCCATGTTTATTACTTGGATTAGTGTGCATGGTTGATATGTAGAAAAAGAAATGAATCACAAAATTTAAGAGGAATGTCACAATATGGAAAAATTGATTGGTGCTATATACATTTACTTACCTTATATTTCTCTTTAAGTTAAAATAGCAATGTTGATTATTTTCATCACTAATTGTGATGTGACTAATGTGTTAAATTAATAGAACAATAATGTTCTAGAATGGATTTTATTCAAAATGTATCACTTTATGATTCATACATGTCCTATTGTAAGCTCAGAAATAATTTAATGTATACATAGTACAGACAAATTTTCATTGGAGTATTTCCTTAATACACATCTGGCATTTCTTTCAATTAATTTCAGTAGCTCAAGATATACATCTATTTTTGTTAGACATAGCATATTTTCAAATCATTAACAGAGATAAACAGAATAAAACATAAAACTCCTCCTTTATCATATTAATAGAAGTTAGGAAAAGAAAAGTGAAACATTAAAAGTAAGGAATATAAATAGTACACAGATATTGCTTAGATAAGTTGTAAACAAATTGGTTGTTTTAATTATAACTATTTAAATGTTACCAGTTAAAAGGTGAAATTTATGTGTGATAATAGTATCTCTGCCATCTCCTAGCCAAAGAGATGCTTCTTGCATAATCTCCTGTTTTATGATAAAACTAAAGTATGTTCAATTCTCTTGAAATAGCACATTTCACAAAAAACCCAGAAATTACCATTTTGGAGAAGACTGGTTATGACTGGTGTTATTCATCAGATAAGCCTTTGATTAATAAAGGAACAAAATTCTATCTAATGATTCATTTTTTTAATTATATAAGGAGACTTTCAAATACAATTTGAACTTTAAAATGCCTCCAAAAGGCTGAGGGTATATATCTCAATGGTGGAGCATTTGCCTAGTTTTGTATTTATTTCTGGTCTTATATATCAGTTAAAAGTAAATGTAATTTAAATTTTAAAAATTAGAAAATATATTTAAAGGATTAAGATTTTGAGTAATCAAATCTGGTTTATAATTGAACATTATTTTTATTTATTCACCACTATAGAAAAAATAACAAATTCACAAAGGTATCTCTCTCGCGCGCGCTTTTTTTTTTTTTTTTTTTTTTTTTTTGGTACGGAAGGTGGAACTCACTCCGGACATTATGCTTGCGAGGTAGGCAGTGGAACCACTGAGATAAATCGCGGCCTCACAAGGGTATCTCTCTTAAAAAGAGAGTGTCCATGTTCAAGAATATTAAAGAGATAGTGAAAGAAAAATATAGATTTTCTTTTTTTTTTTAAGTACCGGGGATCGAACTCATGTCCTTGTACTTGCAAGGCAAGCAGCGGAACAACTGAGCTAAATCCCTTGCCCACTTTTCCTTTTTAATCAACAAATAATGTGTATACATAAATAGAGCTTTTTGTCTGTTTGATTAGTTTCACTATTAACACTATAGTGCTCACATAGGTTTCCCACTCGATATTTAAAATAGGTTCATTTGATAGGTAACCAATCATTGCATTTTTATATTTTTCAGCAATTGTTCTACATAATGTAGGAAGATCTTTCTTTCTTTTTTCCTCTCCTTCCCCTCCCCTTTTATTCTTTTCTTTCCCCCTCCCTTTTTTCCTCTCCCTTCTGCCTATTCCTCTCCCGACCCCATCCATCTCTCCATCCCCTCTCCCTTCTCTCATTTCAGCATATGGATGTTAATTAATTTTAAGGGTAAATTAACTTGAAATTCACAGGGTTAAAATTATAGGTACATAGAGAAATTAATAGAATTACTTCATTACATGACATTAACATAGTCATAATAGTAAAAGAAAAGCACATTTTGCAAAAAGAACAATTCAGGGTCATTGCATTCAAACGTACTGCTGTGAAATCCCAAACAATAAATTAGCAAATCCAAAAGAACAGGTTGGCACCTGCTTGTGGTAGCTTCTGTGCTGAAGTCTGAGGGTGCAGAGATGAACATCCTGCTGGGGAGGGCAGAACATTCATAACTAATTCAGCCTCTGCGTCAATAGGATAAGTTCTGCAGAGGTGGCAGGGCTAATATTATGAATAAAATTAAATCTAGCTAGACATAATATATCAAAAAGATGTTTATTCTAGGAATACAAAGGTAAGTTAAGATGTTAAAAATCCACAAATAGAATTTATGAGCTTACCACAAAGAAAATCAATATACGTTAATTCCATGTGTTTGTTTTGTATACAACAGGAAGCTGAAGGCAGACAAATTTGTATAATTTGAAAAGGATTTACTAAAAAGAAGTAACTATACCAGTCTTTGGGGTATATGAAAATATGGAGGGAGAGTGAGGGAACTCAGAGCTAATAAAATTGGAAAGATGCACTTTATCATAGAATCATATAATTTCAATATCTAAACATATATGAGTAAATAAAATGAAAGATTTGCTGATATATTTCTTAAAAAGGATAAAATCCTGAGTTTTTACAAGAAAATTGATAAGGTTATTTGAAAATTTATGTTGAAAATTGAACAACCATTGACATCTACAATCCATTCATTGAAAATATCTTAAACTATGGCATGAGTGAGATACCCTGGCCAGGTATTCAGAAATAATAAATCAAGAAACAAGAAAGACATGTGGTATTGTCTCAAGGACAGTGAGCACAAGGTATGCATAAATTTAAGTGTCATGAGATTATTCACCAAAGGGCATCCACTATATGAGACAATTGATCTAAGTAGATCAATTTGTTTTATGACTGTCAGTTATTATTTTATCAACTTTCCAGTGAAGTTCAATGGACTAATGAGGAAGAGGGATAGAGTTTCAGATAAGGTTTGAATGGGCTCAAGGAAATTCATTTAATTTCATTGAGGCTGATCTGGCTGTGACCCCTTTTGAGCTCCCAGATGGACATCAGTGATAATAAACATTAACTTCTCCAAATAGCACTATTGCCAAAAGAATAACAAAACGCTGGGTACCATATTGATTGTAATGGATCCCTTATGGCAGAATCAGCGATTGTCTTTTCTTGATAGATTAAATACTTTTTATATTGATTTGCTTCTACTATCACTGCCAGTGTCTTAAAAAATATTGCACACCCATAAGCTATCATATACAGCATGAACTGCTTCTCAAGACACTTTGTACTGCTTTTTTGCAACAGGTTTGCTGCAAGAGCACAGGTGTAGTGAAAACCACCACTAAATCAAAGCCAACATGGGGAAGGAAAAGACTCATATCAATATCGTAGTCACTGGACACATGGATTTGGACAAGTCCACCACTACTGGCCATCTGATCTACAAATGTGGCGGCATCGACAAAAGAACCATTGAAACATTTGAGAAGGAGGCTGCTGAGATGGGGAAGGGATCTTTCCAGTACCCCTGGGTCTTGGATAAACTGAAAGCTGAGAGTGAGCATGGTATCACCATAGACATCTCCCAGTGAAAATTTGAGACCAGCAAGTATTATGTGACTGTCATTGATGCTCCAGGACACAGAGACGTTATCAACAACATGATTACATGCACATCTCAGGCTGATTGTGCTGTCTTGATTGTTACTGCTGTTGTTGGTGAATTTGAAGCTGATATCTCCAAGAATGGGCAGACCTGTGAGCATGCCCTTCTGGCTTACATGATGCATATGAAACAACTCATTGTTGGTGTTAACAAAATGGATTCCACTGAGCCACCCTACAGCCAGAAGAGATATGAGGAAATTGTTAAGGAAGTCAGCACCTATGTTAAGAAAATTGGCTACAACCCTGACACAGTAGCTTTTGTGCCAGTTTCTGGTTGGAATGGTGACAACACACTGGAGCCAAGTGCTACAATGCCTTGGTTCAAGGGATGGAAGGTCACTCATAGAGATGGCAACGCCAGTGGAACCACACTGCTTGAAGCTTTGGATTGCATCCTTCCACCCACTCACCCAACTGACAAGCCTTTGCAGCTGCCCCTCCAGGATGTCTAGAAAATTGTTGGTATTGGTACCGTCCCTATGGGCAGAGAGGAGACTGGTGTTCTCAAACCTAGCATGGTGGTCACCTTCACACCAGTCAGTGTCACAACTGAGGTAAAGTCTGTTGAAATGCACCATGAGGCTCTGAGTGAAGCTCTTCCTTGTGACAATACGGGCTTCAATGTCAAGAATGTGTCTGTCAAAGATGTTTGTCATGGCAATGTTGCTGGTGACAGCAAAAATGACCCACCAATGGAAGCAGCTGGTTTCACTGCTCAGGTGATTATCCTGAACCATCCAGGCCAGATCAGTGCTGGCTATGCTCCTGTACTGGATTGCCATACAGCTCACATCGCTTGCAAGTTTGCTGAGGTGAAAGAAAAGATTGATTGCTCATCTGGTAAGAAGCTGGAAGATGGCCCCAAATTCTTGAAATCTGGTGATGGTGCCATTGTTAACATGGTTCCAGGCAAGCCCATGTGTGTCGAGAGCTTCTGTGACTATCCACTTCTGGGTCATTTCACTGTTCACGATATGAGACAGACAGTTGCTGTGGGTGTCATCAAAGTATTGGACAAGAAGGCTGCTGGAGCTGGCAAGGTCACCAAGCCTGCCAAGAAAGCTCAGAAGGCTAAATGAATATCACCCCTAACACCTGCCACCCCAGTCTTAATCAGTGGTGGAAGACTGGTCTCAGAACTGTTTCCCCCAATTGGCCATTTAAGTTTAATAGTAAAAGACTGGTTAATGATAACAATGCATCGTGAAACCTTCAGGAGGAAAGGAGAATGTGTTTTATGGACCATTTGTTTTCTGTTTGTATGTGACAGTTTTAAGTGATTAGTTTTTAAAATCACTTTTTAATGGAAACAACTTGACCTAAAATCTGTCACAGAATTTTGAGACCCATTAATACAAAGTTTAATGAGAAAAAAAAAACACCACTTCGTACTATGAAAGATGTAAGGAATTATCTTATCTATATGAGATTCAATTATCTTATGTATCATCTCATTCTGAAATATCAGTCTGTCTGATAAAAAGTGGGATGTCTTATTCAAACTCCAATTATAGTACTAGCAATAGCACGACTCCTCAGAGGCAGAGATGGAGAAAGAGGAACAAAGACAGAGACAGAGACACAGAGAGAGCAAAGATTAGAAGGCATGTGTGATGTATATATGAAGCAAGGACAGATATTGGAGTGATTTTCTTACTATTTCCCCTAATACACATACAGAATTTTGTCTTTCAAAGCAATTTTGGCTTTGCTGACTTAGATGTCTTGGTAACCCCAAGCTACAAAGAAAATAGTGAACTTTTACTCTGTGGGAAGTTGAAATTTTCATGTTACCATGGCCTTTTGTGCCAGTCAACCAGAGAAAGTTTTACTGATGAGTTGACTACCACAGTATGTCTAGGGAAAATATGATACTATTTCACAGTGAGCGCAATATAAAGTACACATGAAACAGAATTTTCTAAGTGCCTCAAAGTATTCCAGTGATAAAAGTTAATATAAGTCTACAGCAACTCAATTCAGTTGGGATCCACTGATTGCACAGACCATACAGTGAGTCAACTAATGGGCCACATATTCAGGTAAACAACCAAAGATGTTGAAATATGGGCAAAGGGGACATGGAAGAATTTGTGGAAAATCATATTGAAACAAGAAATAAAGTCTAGGGACAAGCCACAAAAATGAGAAGCTTTGCACACTAGTCATGTTTAGATTTATACAATAATATACATGAATTATTTTTCAATACAATTCCATTCAGTGCTACAAGGTGTGCTGAAGTAATCATAAAATTTGTATTAAACTTGAATATCTTAAAATGAGGTTAAATTGTGATACTTGTATAATGAGCAACAAGCACAGAATCATGCAATAATAACACATGAGCTGTATGCTATGTTGGGGATGCACAGGAGTAAGTCTTTTGTTATGTGAAGATTGCATTATTAGGTTGAAGCACAATGTTGTTTCTGTTGTTCAGATGATGAAATAAGGGAAAGATATATTTATAAAATTTAACTATATATTGCCAAGAGGTGTGACTACAGTCTAAGTTCAATGTTTTCACCATGCTGAAGAGAAAGACCTGAAACCTGTGTTTGTTTGAATTTCTTTTCCTGACTGAGTATAGATTAGGGCTTACCATTCAGAATCATCCCCAAGGAAGTTGATAGAAGATAAACAATTCATATTTTCTAGAGACTATAATAGGCAGCGTGTGGTTTAAACAGTGCATGTGAAATTCAAATAACCTTACAATTTTCCTGCCTTCTTTACTTTCACAAAAAAGAATATTGGTGAACAATTTTATTGGTTTTTTTACTTGATTCTTGTTGTTATCATTTGACTATTTCAAATAAACTCTTCTTATGACTTATATCTAGATTTCCCCCCAAAGCCTCATGCACTCATAGGTGGGGCTTTTGGAAGTGACTGAGTTTGTGATACTGGATCAATCCACTGATTGATTTAGGATACTTCTGGGTGTGGCTTATGGATTTAATGAAGAGAGAAGACCCATCCTGGGTGTAGGAGGCACTAACCAATAGGCTCATAGCCTGGATGAAATTAAAAGGGAAAGAAGGAAGTCTTGCTGCTTCCTTCCTGCCATGTCATGGACTATTTCTTCTTTGCCATGTCCCTCCACCATGCCAACCTCCCTTGAAACCAGCTATTAACTGAGACCTCTACAAACTGTGGGCTAAAATAAACCTTTCCTCCTTAAACTTGTGTGCATCAAGGATTTTTGTCCGAACAATGAGAAATTAACTAAGTAAGACAACTCTGGAGAGTGACTCAGTGTGTTTAATGATACTTAAGAATACTGAACTGAAGTTTATTCCTTCTGACCATTTGAATGACTTCCTAATCTTCTAAGATCCTATATAAAAGAGGAATTTATATTTAAATCCAGATGTTAGAATACCTAGAGTGACTCCTGTCTTTTTTGACATAACACATATTGCTACAAACCTTCATTATTAAAATCATAGCTAAAATAATCTTTAACAATTTGATTGGCGATGCAACCACACAATAACACCAGACTAAATCTCTTCTTGTTTACCTATAACAGTATACTGTCAGCATCTTTCAGTCTCAAAACTAAGGTGGATTAAATATAGAAAATGTTTGCATAAGTTTTTACAAACTGAATGTGCTATATAATTGCTTTGATAATTTGTTTAGTTGTCTTTCATACATATGAGATGCATTTATTTTTTTTATTTTTTTGGTAACAGGAATCAAACTCAAGACCTTGAGCTTGTGAGGCAGGCAGCAGAACCACTAACCTAAATCCCCAGGGACATTTAATTTTTAAAAGGCAAAATTCTATATACTACAAAATATTCTATTTCAATTTATTAAGGAAATAATTTTACATTTTGAAATATACATATCTGGTCACTGAACTACGAAAAGGTTTTAATTAAAAGGAAGATATTAGTGGTTAAAATCCCAGATATACACACTCCTGCCACCCTGCAAATACATATGTATGTAAAAAGCAAGAAACAGGCAAAATACCATTAATTTGGTAACTTTTTGAAGAATTTTTCAGGAGAATCAAAATTATGCATATTCAGTAAAGAAAAGTAGTATACAAAGTCATTTTCTGGCCTAATTTAAAAATATATAATGGAAATTACTGCTTTTGTAGATAAGGTATTTGAAAATTAAAGACTGTAAATCAGCTAATTCAAAATCCACTGTAGACAAAGCATCTTGTCAGATGAAAATTCTAAGCAGAGCTCACTTTCAAGTGAGCTTTTCTAAAAGGGATGGAGGGTAGAGTTAAAGAAAGGATGAAATATTTCAGCTAAATAAGAAATAGTAATGCCACTGTCCATTGAAAGGGAAAAGTATCACAAGTTGATGATGCTGGCCTCATAGTTAATTTTTTCAAATCATTATTTTATTCACTACTTTTAATATTAAGTAAACCCCTATGCTAACTACTAATAAAATTTAAGGTACACTAATTCTTTATAGGACTTCAGGACAATTTAGACTAGTTAGCAAAGTTTCATTCAAATAGCTGTATAACATTTGGACTTCTGAGGCTTGTTTAAATATTTTTTGATTAGGAGCCTCTTTATCTTTTATCTTTAGCTTTTACAGTGCTAGTGATTGAATCCAGGACCTCACACATGCAAGATACATATTCTACACTGGGTCAAACATTCTGCCCCTATTTAATTAAGAATAATAGCTTTGTCTTTTAAAAACTGAAATAATAACAAATCCTGCTAAATTTAAATTTATCTACTTGGGTGTGAATTATGTAATGCAAAAATTCCTAGAAGGGTTTATTATTTCAAATTAGACAGTAATGATAGATTGTTCAATGATAAAAAGAATGCAAGTTTCTCTTGATAATACAGATTTTTACTATATTTGAATTACCTAGTTTTAAGAGATTCATTTGTACCAAACAATAGGTTAATCTTTTCACCCCATTTCTCAATATATTCTACATACTTCAAACAAATTGAAATTAATAAGATGTAAGTCTACTTAAATTTTTTTAATGGCTTGCAAGGCTGAGTACCAGCTTGTTTGGTTATCAAATTTAGCCTGTCGGATATAACATGATGCTATGATTTTAATGTCTTCTCCAAAACTCATGTTGAAGTGTATATGCCATTTGTAACACCACTAAGAGATGAGACCTTTCAGGGATGATTATGCCATTCTGTTCTTTTGTGAATGGATTCAGTATCACATCTTAGCTATCCTCTGAGTTGGTTTTTTAAAAGCATGTTTGGCTCTCTCTTGTGCATGCTCACCTGCCTCTCCACCATCCTGAAGTAGTAAGAAAGTGTTCAGTGATCGGTGGGGCTTTGCTTGTGGAGTTTGCAGCCCCTAACCTGCAAGAAATAACTCATTGCCTTTGTACATTAGCATGCACTGTTATCCTGAATGAATTAATGTTGTAACAGCGAGAGTGTGTTAATTATCAGAAATATTGGTTAAGTGAGTTGCACCTTTTTGTCCTGCTTGCTTGCTTACTCTCTTGCCATATTATAAGGGCCTTTGCCAGAGGCTAATGCTTTTCTCTTGAACTTCCCAGCCTCTAGCAATGTATGAAGTAACTCTATACCTTACATATTGTCCAGTGTCATGCACTCCACTATAAGCTCACAAAAAGGACTGAAAGACAGCCTTCATTCCTTACTCTTTCTTCCATTTCTCAGTTTTCTTATATTTTCTATTAGAGTGTTTATCCACTGGACCCTTTTGTAGTATATTCACATCTGTCATTTCTATTAGAAACACAGTCATTCATTAGAAACAAACTTCATCTGGAAGAGAAAAGAAAAAAATCCTACTCAGTGTTGATTTATACTCTACATAGAGGATTTTTTTTATTTTCCCTTTTTAAAAAAAAATTTGGTCAGAAGTAAAGGAAACCAATGTAAAAATACTTGCACATTTAATGCATCTGAATTCCTCTCTATTGTTCTAGTATAAACTGAATTAAGGGAATGGTTTATGAGCAGAATTAGGTACTATTTTCATTTCTCAATTCTAAAAGACCAACACTATGGGACACCATAAAAATACTCTACATTATATAAATAAATCTAAACACTGTAAAGTGTGAACATAGCACCAGGTGCCCTGAAAATATATTCCCTTTAGCTTTTGCTGTGGAAAGTATGTTAACAGAAGTTATCCAATGATTTCACAGTCTTAAATATGAAAAAAATCCACCATTCATTTTTATTGTAATAAATCCTACATCCTGGAATAGGGTGCTTTTTATTCTAGAACATTAATATTCTCTAATTTGCAGTCATATTCAAAGTTTGTATTAAAACTTCTATACAACTTTGAAAATAAATAGCACAAATTTTATCTCTGGAAATCCATCCTAAATGTTTGACATCTCCCCCAGCACACAGCAAAATATTCTCTTTTTTGGACTCTACAACAGAAAACAACAACAATAAAAAAGCATCATGGCGATACACATCTGTTATACCAGCTTTGCGGGAGGCTGAGGCAGGAAGACAGCAAGTTCAAGCCAAGCCAGGGAATTTAGTACTTAGGAAGACCCTGTGTCAAAATTTTTAAAAAATGAAAATACATCAAAAGCTGGGGCTAAAAGTAGTGTGAAGGCACTGAGTTCAATCTGCAGCACAGAAAAAAAAACAAACTAATATTGTTTCTTTTTCTACAATGAATGATACATGGCACTGAACTTTTTTAAAATCACAGGAGAAAAAATTCCTTAATTTGAATATCAGTTCCAATGAATTAATTATTATTATTATTTTAGTTCTTTTATTGGTACATTTTGGTATACAACTCATTTACATTTACCATTGGGTGTTTGTACCTCTGCATGATGACCTTGGTTCTTATTTTTCCCCATTCCCTGTGCAATCTTCACGCCCTCCCCCCTTCGCTATTTACATAGATTTCATTTCCATTTGTTTTTCTTTTCTCTTAGTTTTTCCTTTCCCTCTTTTCCTTTCCCTTTCACTCCTTCGTCTTTGGACTTTTTTTCTATTTCAAATTGTCAATTATTCATTTTAATCATTTTAACCTTTGTTTACACTTTCAGTTTCTCAAACTAGTGAAACTATTCGGTATTTACACATGTGTGTCCTATTTATTTCACTTAAGAGTATGGCCTATGTATGCATTCATTCAGCTATAAATGACTCTAGTAGTTTGTTCTTTATAGCTGAGTAGTACTCCATTTTATAAAAAAAACATATTTTCTTTATCCAATTTCCAGGTGATGGGCACTTGGGCTGCTTTCAAGCTTTAGCTATTACAAACTGTGCCTCTATAAACATGGCTGCACATATATCACTGTGGTATGATTCTTTTAATTCTTTTGGGAAGATACCCAGTAGGGGAATAGCAGGGTCAAATGGGACCTGTAGTCCTAGTTCTTTGAGGTATCTCCATACTGACTTCCACAGAGGTTGCACCAGTCTGCACTCCCACCAGCAATGGAGAAGAGTTCCTTTCTCCCCACGTCCCTGCCAGCATTTGTTATTTGTTGATTTCTTGATAGCAGCCATTCTTTGTGGGGTGAGGTGCACTCTCAGTGTTGTTTTGTTCTGCATCTCTTGAATGACAAGTGATGTTGAACATTTTTTCATATATTTATTTGCTGCTTTTACTTCCTTTTCAGAAAAGTGTCTGTTCATTTCAGATGCCCATTTTTGAATTGGGTCTTTGAATTTGGGGGGTCTGATTATTTTCAATTCTTTATATATTCTAGATAGTAGTCCTTTGACTGAGGTACAGCTGCTAAAATTGTTTTCCCATATTGTAGGTTGTCTGTTAGCTCTGTTGGTGGTTTCTTTTGCAGTGCAGAAGCATTTTAAGAAGATGAGATCCCAGTTGTTGATTCTTTCTGCTAGTTCCCATGCTTCTGAAGTTTTGTTCATGAAGTCTTTTCCTATACCAATATCTTCAAGAGTTCTACATAACTTATCTTCCAGAAAGTTCAGTGTTTCTGTCATAATATTTATATCTTTAATCCACTTTGATCTTAGTTTAGTGCATGGTAATAGGTATGGGTCTAGATTCAATCTTTGCCAGGTTGAAATCCAGTTTTTCCAACACCATTTATTAATATAGGCTAGCTTTCCTCCAATGATGTTGGTTGGATCCTTTGCCAAAGATGAGGTTGCTGAGCATGTCTGGAGTTGTTTCTGCATCTTCTAATCTATTCCACTGATCCTCAGGTCTGTTCCTTTGCCAGTACCATGCTGATTTTATCACAGTAGCTTCGTAGTAGAGTTTCAAGCTGGGGATTGTGATAACCCCAGCCATGTCTCTGTTGCTTAGAATTGCTTTAGCTAGTCTAGTTCTCCTATGGTTCCACATGAATTTTTGGATTGTTTTCTCTAGTTCTATGAAGTATATTGTTGGAATTTCAATTGGCATTGCATTGAATCTATATAGTAGTTTTGAAAGTATGGCCATTTTCACTATATTGGTTCTTCCTACCCAGGAGCAGGGGAAGTCTTTCCATTTTCTTGTATCCTCTTCGATCTCTTTTTTCAGAGTTCTGTAGTTTTCAGTGTAGAGGTCTTTTGCTTCCTTTGTTAGATTGATTCCTAGATATTTCATTTTTTTGGATGCTCTTGTAAAAGGAATTGTTTCCCTAATTTCTCTCTCAGTGAGTCAGTTATTTGTGTACAAGAAGGCAATTATTTTTTGAGTGTTGACCTTGAATCCAGCTACTCTACTGAATCTGTCAATTAAGTCTAGAATTCTTCAGGCAGAGTTTTTTGGCTCTTGTCTGTAAAGTATCATATCATCAGCAAATAATGAGGGTTTAACTTCTTTTCCTTTCTTTATTCCTTTTATTTCTTTCTCTTTTCTTTTTTTTATTAAATTCTTTTATTGGTACATTGTAGGTATACAACACAATTACATTTCTCATTGGGAATTGTACCTTTACATAATGCATCTTGGTTCTTATTTTTCCCCATTCCTAGCCCTCCCTTCACCTCCTCCATCCTTCCCTATTTACAAAGATTTTATTTCCATTTTTGCCATTTCTCATCATTTTTCCTTTCCCTCCTTTCCTTTCCTTTGCCCCTCCCACTACCCATACCCCTTTGGACCTTGTCTTCCTATTTTGCATTATTGATGATTCATTCTAATCATTGGTACATTTTAGGTATACAATATAATGACATTCATCATTGGAAGTTTGCACCTTTACATAGTCTCTCTTGGTTCTTATTTTTCACCCTTGCCCACCCCTCCCTTCAACCCCTCCATTCCTCCCTATTTACAAAGATTTTGTTCCTATTTTTCCATTTTCTCATATTAATCCCATTCCCTTCTATTCTTTCCCCTAGCCCTCCCACTTTCTTCCCCTTTGCCCCTTTTCTTCCTATTTAACATTTACTATTATGTATTTAGTTCTTATTTACACTTTCAGTTTCTCACACCAGAGAAACTATTTGATATTTATTCATGTGTGTCCTATTTATTTCATTTAAGAATATCACCCCAATGTGCATCCACTTAGCTATAAATATCTCTAATTTCTCATTTTTGATGGCTGAGTAGTACTCCATTTTATAAAAAAACACATTTTCTTTATCCAGTCTCCAGTTGATGGGCATTTGGGCTGTTTCCGAATTTTAGCTGTCATAAACTGTGCTGCTATGAACATGGGTGCACATATATCCCTGTGGTATGATTCTTTTATTTCTTTGGGGAAGATCCCCAGCAGTAGAATAGTGAGGTCAAATGGGACTTCTGTCCTAGTTTTTGAGGTATCTTCATACAGATTTCCACAGTGGTTGCACCAGCCTACACTCCCACCAGCAGTGGAGCAGGGTTCCTCTTTTCCCACAGCCCCACCAGCATTTGTTATTGGTTGATTTCATGATAGCAGCCATTCTTTCTGGAGTGAAGTGGAATCTCAGTGCTGTTTTCATTTGCATCTCTTGAATGACCAGTGATATTGAACATTTTTTCATGTATTTAATTGCTAACTCAAAAAGAGAACTACAGGCCTAACTCCCTAATGAACATAGATGCAAAAATCCTCAACAAGATACTGGGAAACAGAATACAGAGGGTCATCAAGAAGATCATACACCCTGACCAAATCAGATTCATCCCAGGGATGTTGGGATGGTTCAATATACGCAAATCAATCAATGTAATACATTATATCAATAGAGCCAAGGACAAAAAACTTATGATCATCTCCATAGATCCAGAAAAAGCATTTGATAAAATCCAACATGTATTTATGATAAAAATCCTACAAAAAATTGGAATAGATGGTCTCTACCTCAAACTGATAGAAGCCATCTATGAAAAACCAACAGCCAATATCATACTAAATGGTCAAAAACTGAAATCCTTCACACTAAAATCAGGAACAAGACAAGGATGTCCACTATCACCACTCTTGTTCAATATAATTCTGGAAACATTAGCTATGTCAATTAGACAAGAGGAAGAAATAAAAGGAATAAAGATAGTAAACAAAGAAGTCAAAATGTCATTATTTTCAGATGACATCATACTCTATATAGAAGACCCCAAGAACTCCACCCAAAGTCTTCTAGACTTAATAAGCAAATTCAGTAAATTAGCTGGTTACAAGGTCAACACACAAAAATTAATAGCTCTCCTCTAACCAAACAACAGACTCACTGAGAGAGAAATAGGGCAAATGATTACTTTCACAATAGCATCCAAAAACCTGAAATACTTAGAAATCAACCTAATGAAAGAAATCAAAGACCTCTTCTCTGAAAACTATGGCACTCTGAAAAGAGAGATTGAAGATAATATCAGAAAATGGATAGACATCCCCTGCTCTTGGGTAGGAAGGATTAATATAGTGAAAATGGCCATACTTCCAAAACTGCTATATAGATCTTTCTCTTTTCTAATTGCTGTTGCTAATGTTTCCAGAACTATATTGAACAGGAGTGGTGATAGTGGACATCCTTGTCTTGTTCCTGATTTTAGTGTGAAAGTTTTCAGGTTTTGACCATTTAGTATGATGTTGGCTGTTGGTTTTTCATAGATAGCCTTAATCAGGTTAAGATAAAGACCTTCTATTTCAATTTTCCGTAGGGTTTTTATCATGAATGGGTGCTGGATTTTGTTGAATGTTTTTTCTGCATCTATTGAGAAGATCATATGGTTTTTGTCCTTGACTCTTTTAATATGGTGTATTGCATTTATTGATTTACAAATATTGAAAGATCCTTGTATCCCTGGGATAAATCCGACTTGCTCAGGGTGTGTGATCTTCTTGATGACCCTCTGTATTCTGTTTCCCAGTATCTTGTTGAGGATTTTTGCATCTATGTTCATTAGGGAGTTAGGCCTGTGGTTCTCTTTTTGGGTTGGGTCTTTCCCTGGTTTTGGAATCAAAGTAACACTTGCTTCCAAGAATGATTTTGGAAGTAGTGCTTCCCTTTCAATTTCCTTGATGATTTTAAAGGGTAATGACATTAGTTCTTCTTTAAATGTTTTGCAAAATTTAGCAGTGAAGCCATCAGGACCTGGGCTGTTCTTTGTTTGTAAATATTTTATTACATTTTCAATTTCACTCATTGTATTTGAGGTGTTTAGAATTTCTATATCTTCTTCATTTAACTAGGAATCTGCCCATTTCTTCTGTGTTTTCCATTTTATTGGAGTAGAGATTCTCAAAGTAGGTATTGATGATCCTCTGGATTTCTGTTGGATTTGTTGTGACTTCACCTTTTTCATTCTTAATTGCATGTATTTGTGCCTTTTCTTTCCTTTTTTGATAAGGCTGGCTAAAGGTTTATTAATTTTATTTATTCTTTCAAAAACCGAGCTCTTTGATTCATTGATATTTTGTATTGTCCCTTAGTCTCCATTGCATTGATTTCTACCCTGATCTTTATAATTCCCTCTCTTGTATGAGTTTTGGATTCATTATGCTCTTCTTTTTCTAGGAGCTTGAGATTCTGCATTAGGTTATTTATCTGAGTTTTCTCTGTTTTCCTAATATGGACATGCATTGCTATGAATTTCCCATGTAGAACTGCTTTCATTGTGTCCCACAGATTCCTGTATGTTGTACTGGCACTTTTATTTACTTGTAGAAACTGTTTAATTTCATCTTTAATTACTTCTGTGACCCATTCCTTGTTTGAGAGGGTGTTATTCAGTTTCCATGTGTTTGTTGGTGTTTTGAGGTTTCTTATGTTATTGATCTCCAATTTTATTGCACTAGGGTCTGATAATACACAGGAGGTAACTTCAATTCTTTTATATTTACTTAGATATGTCCTATGAGCTAGCATGTGGGCTATTCTGGAGAATGACCCGTGTGCAGTTGAAAAGAATGTGTATTCTGATTTTGTGGGGTGGAACACTCTGTAAATATCTATTAAGTCCATTTGTTCAATAGCTTGGTTCAGTTCTAGAATTTCTTTGTTAACTTTTTGTCTAGATGATCTGTCTATTTGTGATAGTGGGGTATTGAGGTCCCCCACTATAATTGTGTTAGTGTGTATTTGGTTTTTCATGTCTATTAATATTTGTTTGTATAGTTGGGGGCACTTGTATTTAGTGCATAAATATTTATGATTGTCATCTCTTTCTCTTTGATTGTTCCCTTCACAAGGATGTAGTGACAATCTTTGTCTCTCTTAATTAGTTTTAGTTTGAAATCTACTTTGTCTGTAAATAAGATTGCTACCACTGCTTTCTTCTGGGTTCCTGTGGCATGGAGAACTGTTTTCCATTCTTTTACTTTCAGTCCATGAATTTCTTTTTGAGTTAGGTGTGTTTCTTGTCTACAGCATATTTTCATTTTCCTTTTTAATCCATTCTGCCAGTCTATTTCTTTTGATTGGTGAATTGAGGCCATTAGAATTGAGGGTTATAATTGATAGATATTGATTTATCCTTGTCATGATGTTTTACTTTTGTTGACTCTTTTATTTCTTATTTTTCCCCCTTTCCCTTTAGTGTCTTACCTTGCCCGGTGGCTTCCTTCTGTTGGACCTCATGGAGTTGTGACCTTCATTGCTTTTTTCTAGGATATTGTTTAGAATTGCTTGTAGTGCTGGTTTGGTGTTCATGAAATTTCTCAGGTGTTCTTTGTGGTGGAAGTATCTAATTTCTCCATCAATTTTGAAAGATAATTTTGCAGGATTCAACAGTCTAGGTTGGAAGTTATTTTCTTTTAGGGCTTGAAATACTTCACTCCAGGCGCTCCTTGATTTGAGGGTTTGTGTTGAGAAGTTTGCTGTGATTTTAATGGGCTTTCCTTTGTAGGTGATTTGTTTCTTTTCTCTATCTGCTTGTAGGATTTTGTTTTTCTGTTGGGTTTCTGGGATCTTGACTATTATATGTCTAGATGTAGATTTTTTTTGATCATGGCTAGTTAGAGTTCTATATGCCTCACTTATCTCTATGCCCAATTCTCTACATGTGTCTGGGAAGTTTTCCACTATTACTTCTGTGAACAGATTTTTTATGTCAATTGTAGTTTCTCCTGTTTTTTCATGGACTCCTATCAGTCTTATGTTATTCTTCTTTGCATCATCTAGCAGTTCTTGGATTGATTTCTCATAGTCTTTTACTATTTTTAAGAAATCTCTATTTTCATGATCTCTAACTGCGATCCTATCTTCTATATCTGATATTCTATCTTCAGATTCCCTTAATCTGCTGTGGATATTTTTAATGGAGTTTTTGATCTCCTGAATATCTGTTTGAATCTGGTGCATGGATTCCATTTCTTTCTTATGTTGAGTGATCATGGTTTCCATTTCTTTCTTATGCTGGGTATCCCTGGCTTCCAGCATGTTTCTTAGCTCATCTATTTTTTTATCTGTTTCTGTTCTAGATCCTCTAATCATGTCTTTCACTCTGATCACCATCTCTGTAGATATTTGGGAGATTATTTCTGCTTTGAATTTTTCTAGAGCCTCATTCATCTGTTTTGTTACTTCCTGTGGTATCAGTTCAGGGTATCCAGGTGGTTGGTTATGGGACTTTTCCATCTCATTTCCCCCAGGATTTACACTTCATGGTGTGGAAGTCTGAGTTTGTGACTTGCTTAAATGTCTTCTCATTTTTGTTTTTGGTACTGTCCTTGGTTTAAGTCCTGGGTTGATAGTTTGAAATTGCTTATTGTACATATGTTTGTTGCTTGTAATTAGAATCTTTATGGAATGATTGCTTCTCAGAGGTGTCTTCCAGATGTAGCTGGTCTTTAAATTTTGAGTCTCTAATGACTCTAAGGCTATCTAATTTTCCTTATACTGGGAAGGTTCATTGACTAGATCAATACCAACACCTTAGCCCAAGTGATACAATCAGCAACACCACTGCATCAAGTACATCTTCAAAAATGACATTTTTTTGTAGTTATTAATCTATCACCTTTAGCTGTGTGAATTAAATCAAGATTGAGGACCAACCCAAGATATAATGAATAAACTCTTCAATATAATAACTTTACCTTTTGGGATGGGGAATTAGAAGGGGTTGGGGAGGGAGGGACAGATGGGAAGAAGTATAGGGGAAGGTTAGCAGTTGGTCAGAGGACAGAGTTGAGAAGGAAAAAGAGAATAATAGGAAAATGAAGAACTCTGAATGAGGATGAAAATAGAGACAAAAAGGGAAGATGAACAATGTGGGAGAGCAAGAGTGTGAGTGTAAGAGAGAGAGAAAGGAAAGAGAATAGAAATACAAAAAGAAAAAAAGGAGAGAAAAACAAATATTTGCAAAAGAGCAGGAAAAAAATAAAGATAAGAAGAGCAAAAGAAAAGAAAAAAGAAAAAAAACAAAATAATAAAACTAATTTTGGGAATAAAAAATAACCATGAAGATGAAGGGCCTCTTTCAGGGTATGTCTCTGCTGTCACAATAGACAACGTGGGTTGCAGTGTGCAGATATAAGTCAATGAGTCTCAGCAAGATAGTCACAGACCCATGAGATTCAGGCAGATTTATGGCTGCAAGTCCAAGTTGAGCTCCCTGTCTTCCTGCAGGTTTGAACTCTGCAGAGTTGTATTGCAGGTTGCAGCTGCCCTACCCCTGAAGATAGTCCTGGACCTGATGGGAGGTGAAGATGACTCCAACTTACCCAGTACAGTGGTCTGGTGGTCCAGTGTCCTCTGCGTCTTTGTAGTGTGGAACCAGGTGGCTGTATAGAGGAGCAGGGGTTGTGTGTGTGGGGGGGTGTCCAGTGGATTGCTGCCAGGGGGCAGGCTGATATGGTGCATTCCACGCAACTCATGACATTGCTATGGCATCCGCAGACCTGCCTGTCTGCAGTGGGCTGATTTGGCATGTTCCGTGCAACTCACAATGGTGATATGGCCATGAATTAATTATTGAAAATTAATTCAGTTGTTGCATTGTCTCCAGGCTTTCCAAAGTGTGAGTGAATTCATGAAAGAGGTTTAAGCATTTTTCCAGAGCCCATATTTTCTGTATTTTTTATTATTAATATTATTGGTACAATTTAGGTATATGTAATGATCACATTCATCATAGGAAGTTTGTACTTGTACATGGTATATCTTAATTCCTCTCTTTGTCCCAATTCCCTCGTTTCCATTCAACCCTTCTTTATTTACAAAATCTTTGTTTCTTTTTTTCCCTTTCTTCTTTTCCCCCTAAGTAGCATTCTCTGGTTTTGCTTCTTAGAATTTATTTGACACCACATTCATCTTGCTGTAATTATTAAAGAGGTATGTGTCACCTGCTTATGATATGCTCAGATCTCTATGAAACACTGGAAGTACAAGGATAGATACAACACAGCATTCTTTTTTAAGAACCTGCCAAATTACTGGTGAAAATAGGATAATAAATTTTAAAAAGTGTTTCTCAACTAGGTGTCATTAAAACTCACTGGAGAAAAGTATAGTGAAAAATGAATGGGAGAAGCCTAATTTTTAAAGGAATTTAAGAGTAAAGAAATTTTATCTAAAGATTACAAAAAATGATTTCAAGACATGAAGGGATAAAAACATTATCAGATTACTTGAAACTTGATAAATAAGAAAAGGAACAATAAAATACCTGATCCATCAGTATTTAAAGTGTAAATAACCTTAGAATGGCCTGCCAAGTTCTGTGCTACCTGTCTCAGGAAATCTGTTCAGATATATTTGTAATGTAGAAAATAGGAAGCTTATTCTTTCAGTAAGATTTGTGCTATGTGAGAAGCCATCTTTTATGCTATTTGGCCATTTCTCTTTGTTGGTGACTGAACTATAAAATCTCCTGGCTATTTTTGTGATATGAATTGAGATGTCCTAAATTTAGGGCTTTCTTTGGGAAAAGCCTGTATAGTCCCTAAAGAATCACAACTCTACTCCAGTATGTACAAGATATAATTCTTTCCACAGATCTGTTTAAAGTCCTTAACAATTTGTAGAGCTTTCTGATTCATCTTCATAATTGATTTAACAAAGGAAATAACACTCTCACATGCTTCTTGCCATATGCACTTCAGAATTTAATTTGGCTTTATGAATTCATTAAACATTTCTACATTGTAGAGACAACATCAGGGATAATGCTGTTATTTAGTAAAATGTACTAAACAACAGTACTGTGCCAAGGTAGGGATACAGTGATAAACAAAAAAAAGACATAATCCTTGCCTTTGTGGGGTTTACTTTGTGGTGTTGACAGTGCAGTTTTAATAAATGAAGATAACATAGAGACTGAAGAAGACAGCATTGTCAGGCATGAGTCTTGCTTTTGGCTGATGCAATTCATGGAAACTATGATAAGGAACATTGGAAGGAAACCAGATTTGGGAGCAAAGAATAAATATTAGTGTGAAAACATTGGCTATGGTTCATTTAGGGTTTTATTTTTTAATTAATTAAATTTATTGGTACATTTTAGATATACATAATGATCACATTCATCATAAGGAATTTGTACCTGTACATGATATATCTTTTTTTTTTTTTTTGGTACCAGGGATCAAACTCAGGACCTTGTGCTTTTGAGAAAGAAGGTGAAACCACTGAGCTAAATCCTGGGCCCTGTACATGATATACCTTGAATCTTAATTTTTCCCATTCCCCTAGCCTCACTTCAACCTCTCTTGCCCTCCTTACCTACAAAAACTTTCTTTCCATTTTTCCATCCTTTCTCATTTTTTTCCTTTCTCTTCCTTTCTTTCCTTCACCCTCCTTGGTTCCCCTACCTATTTGAATATTTTCTTCCTATTTCACAGTGTCTATTTTAAATTTTGGTCCTCACTTTCAGTTTCTCACACCAGAGAAACAATGCAGTATTTATGGGTGTGTCTGATTTATTTCACTTAAGAGTATGTTTTCAAGGTTCATGTGTTTACCTGGAAATGTCTCAAGTTTATTTTTCTTTATGGCTGTGTCATACTCCATTGTATATTAGAAAAAAACACACAACTTCTTTCTCCATTCATTGATTGACAGGCATTTGGACTATTTCCAAGATTTAGCTATTATAAACTGTGCCACTATAAACATGGGTACCCATATATCACTGTGGTATGATGCTTTTAATTCCTTCAGGATGATACCAAGAAGGGGACTAGCTAGGTCAAATGCAACCTTTACTTTTAGTTTTCTGAGGAGTATCCATCCTGGTTTCCACAGAGGTTGCACCAGTCTATACTCTCACCAACAGTGGAGAAGGTTTCCTTTTTCCCCACCACCCCTCCAGCATTTGTTATTGATTTTTTGATAGCTGCAATTCTTTCTGGAGTGGGATGGAATCTTGACATTGTTTAAATTTGCATCTCTTGAATGACCAGTAATGTTGAACATTTTTTTCATGTATTTATTTGACATTTACACTTCTTAATCTGAGAAATGTTTGTTCATTTTAGATGTTCATTTTTCGATTGGGGGGGTTCTGATTTTTTTCAATTCTTTGTATGCTCTAGATATTGGTCTTTTGTGTGAGAGACAAGTGGCTAAATGTTATTCCTCTCTGTGGGCTGTGTCTTCACTTGATTTCTTTTTCTGGGCAAAATATTTTAAATAGAATGAAATCCCAGTTGTTGATTCTTTATATTATTTCCCATGTGATTTGAATTTTGTTTATGAAGTCTTTGCCTACTGCTATGTCCTCAAGAGTTCTATCTATTCTGTCTTCCACCAGGTTTACTGCTTCTGTTCTAATATTTAGATCTTTCATCCATTTTTATACTAGTTTAGCCCATCATGAGAGACATGGGTCTACTATTAGTTTTTGGCATGCCAAAATCCAGTTTTTCCAGCACCTTGTATTAAAGATGCTATCTTTCCTCCAATGAATATATTTGCCCCCTGTGTCAAAGATAAGGTAGCTGAGTGTGTTTCTGGTTGTCTCTACATCTACTAATCTGTTCCAATGATTCTTAGATCTGTTTTTTTTGTCTGTACCATGCTGTTTTATCACTGTACTAGAGTCCATATTTTTATAGAATCTCAGTATCATTTGTTTACTAATATAGAAATGCTGTGTAACTATATATTGAAAAGTAGTTGAGAATAATCTTCACTTAATTTAAAAAACTAATGTTCTTATGGTTAAATTGAAGCATAGGTAATACCATGCTGCTAGTGTCTGACTTTCAGTAGAGGCTGGATAATAATTATCATAATTTAAAACTCAAAATCAGAAAACTACACAAAATTTTGTTTTCTGGGTGTATTTTACTGATTTCAAAACATGATATAAATTAACATATAGAAAATTTATAGATGTATTACCAATAGGAAGGAAAAAATGAAATAGAAAAATTAAAATATGATACTTTCCAAAAACTAAAAGATAAGCTAGTTAAAAATAAACAAGAGATTGATTTTTTTAGTTCATTATATATTCTAAATATTAGTCCTCTGAGGAATAGGTAGCAAAGATTTTCTCCCATTATCTAGGCTATTTTTTCACTCTGTTGCTTGTTTCTTTTGCTGCTTAAAAACTGTTTAATTTGATATAATCCCATTTGTAGATTCTCAGTACTATTTCCTGTGCAATCCAGGTTGTGTTCAGAAACTCTGCTTATGCCTATGACTTCAAAAGTTGTACCTACATTAAATTATAGCAGGTGATGTGTTCCTATTCTAACATATAATTATTTTATCTATATTGATTTTAATTTATTACAGGGTGAGAGATATGGGTCTAGACTCAAACTTATACATGTGGAGAGCCAGTTTTCCCACAACATTGACAGACCACCCCAAAATAAAAGATCCAATTGAAAACTTTCAAGTGCCATAAATAGACTTAAAAGTGACACAAAAGAAGTAAAAATGGGTTCCACTGCTCCCAGCCCAGAGGTAGGGGTTACCAGCCACCATTCCAATGCTTACAGCCCAGAGGTAGGGGCATCTGGGCTGCCCTTCCACCACTCCAGCCCAGAGGAAGGGGCTTCTGGGCTTCCATTCCACTGCTCCCACCTCAGAGGTAGGGCCTTCCAGGTCACTGTTCCACTGCTCTCAGCTCAAAGGAGGTGAGCCACACAGGAGCCAACAGGACCCATCAGTATCAAAGTGAGAAGACAGGTAAACAAGTCTCAAAACAAAACTTCCAGGTCATCTACAGCAACCCCAAAGGGAAATGAGATGGAACACTGATAATCAACCACCTAGATGCTCTCAACTGGCAACAAAAGAGGATCTGGAAAAAATGAAATCAGAAATAATTTCTCAGATAACAGCAGAGATTGTGTTGGTAATGCAAAACATGATTAATAAATCTAGAGAGGATCTGAGGAACATGATAGAATCCCAACATAGGAAAAAAATGGAATCTATAAAACAGATGCAAACAGATTTCCAGGAGATCGAAAACTCCATTGAAAGTCTACAAAACAGAATGAGCCAATATGAGGACAGAATTTGAGATATAGAAGATAAGATTGCAATTAGTGACCAGGAAAAGAAAAATAGCTTCAAAATTGTAAGGGACCATGAGAAATCAATCCAGCAACTGCTAGACAATGCAAAGAAGAATAACATAAGACTGACTGGAATCAACAAAGAAACAAGAGAGAGTGCAGATGACATAAAAAAAAAATTTTCACAGAAGTAATGGCAGAAAACTTCCCAAGTAGGGGAAAAGAACTTGACATACAGATAAGTGAGGTGTACATGACTCCAATTAACCTTGATCAAAAAAAAATCTACACATAGGAATAAAATTGTTAAGATTTCCAGAAACCCAACAGAAGAACAAAGTACTATAAGCAGTTAGAGAAAGGAAACAAATCACATACAGAGAAAAGCCCATCAGAATCACAGCAGACTTCTCAACTCAACCCTCAAGGCAAGAAGAGC
The DNA here is from genome assembly GCF_053883595.1 of Heterocephalus glaber. NCBI lineage: Eukaryota > Metazoa > Chordata > Mammalia > Rodentia > Bathyergidae > Heterocephalus > Heterocephalus glaber. The sequence goes on along the minus strand of NW_028258142.1, from coordinate 14,378,309 downwards.
TAGGAGTGAAATATATCAAGCCCTAAAGGAAACAACCTCCAACCCAGATTGATGTACTCTGCAAAACTATCTTACAAAATTGATGGAGAAATGAGATACTTTCATGACAAACGGAACCTTAAGAACTTCATGAATACCAAGCCAGCACTATAAAAGCTTTTAGACAATATCATAGGAAAAGACAATGAGGATCACAACCCCAGGAAGTATAGCAGAAAGAATCCATCTGGATCAACAAGAAATTAAATTTAAAGAGGGAGAATCCAACAAGAAGAAAAAGTCATGACAGTGAGAGGTAAATATGTATCAGTCATAACCATCAAAGTTAATGATCTCAATTCACCAATGAAAAGAAATGGAATGGCAGAATGGGTCAAGAAGCAAAATCCAACAATATGCTGCATACAAAAAACACATTTAATTCAAAATGAAACTCATAGACTGAAAGTTAAAGGGTGGAAGACAATACTCCATACAATGGGAACCTAAAAAAATCAGGAGTAGCTATCCTTTGTCAGATCAAATGTATTTCAAACCAACACAGATTAAGAGAGACAAAGAAGGACACTGCATTCTTGTATAGGGAACTATCCAACAGGAAGAGATGACAATCATAAATATCTATGCACCAAACACTAGTGCTCCCAACTATAAAATACAAATACTAATGAACATGAAAAGTCATATATGCATTAATACAATAGTAGTGGGGGACCTCAATACCCCACTGTCACAGATAGATCAACTAGACAAAAAATTAGTAATGAAATACTAGAACTCAATCAAACACTTGAACAAATCAACTTAATAGATGTTTGCAGAGAGTTCCACCCCACAAAATCCAAATACACATTCTTTTCAGCTGCACACAAGTTGTTCTCCAAAATAGACCATATATTCGATCATAGAAAATGTTTAAGTAAGTGCAAAGGAATTGAAGCTATCCCCTGTATATTATCAGACCATAGTGCGATGAAATTGGAGATCCATAACAAAAGAAACCACAAAAATCTCATAAACACATGGAAATGGAACAACACACTTATGAATAACCAATTGGTCACAGAGGAAATTAAAGAAGAAATCAGATAATTCCTTCAATTAAATGACAATGACAATACAATGTATCGGAATCTATGGGACACAATGAAAGCAGTCTTACAAGGGAAATTTGTAACAGTGAATGCACACATTAGGAAAAAAGAATGAGTCCAATTAAACAACCTGATGCTGTACCTCAAACTTCTAGAAAAAGAAGACCAGGGCAAACCCAAAGCTCATATAAAGAAGGAAATTATAAAGATCAGAGCAGAAATCAATTCAATGGAGACTAGCAGAATGATACAAAAAAACAATGAGGCCAAAAGTTGGTTATTCAAAAGTATAAACAAAATTGACAAACCCTTAGCCATCCTTATCAGAAAAAGGAAAGAAAAGGTCCAAATCCATGCAATTAGGAACGAAAAGGGTGAAATTACAATAGACTCAGTAGAAATTCAGAGGATTATCAATACCTACTTCAAGAACCTATATGCCAATAAGATGGAAAACACAGAAGAAATGGACAGATTCCTAGATACATATAAATTACCAAAGTTGAGCGAAGAAGACCTAAAAATCCTCAACAACCCAATATCAACCAATGAAGTTGAAAAAACTTGCCAACTAAGAAAAGCCCAGGTCCTGATGGCTTCACTGCTGAATTCTACAAGACATTTGGAGAGGAACTACTGTCACTACTGATTAAAGCCTTCAGTGTAATTGAAAGGGAAGCAATACTCCCAAATTCATTCGTGGAAGCAGGCACCACCTTGATCCCCAAAGCAGAGAAAGACCCAACCAAAAAAGAGAACTATAGGCCAATCTCACTAATGAACATAGATGCAAAAATCCTTAATAAGATACTGGCAAATAGAATGGAGAAGATTATCAAGAAGATCACACACCCTGACCAAGTGGGATTCATCCCAGGGGTGCAGGGATGGTTCAACATCTGCCTATCAATCAATGTAATACACTATATCAATAGAGCCAAGGACCAAAATCATATTATGATCTCCATAGATGCATAAAAGGGATTTGACAAAAATCCAATATGCATTTATGAAAAAAAAGTAAAAAAAATGGAACAGATGGTCTCTAACTCAATCTGATAAAAGCTATCTATGAAAAACCAACAGCCAATATCATACTAAATGGTCAAAAACTAAAATCCTTCACACTAAAATCAGGAACAAGACAAGGATGTCCACTATCACCACTCTTGTTCAATATAGTTCTGGAAACATTATCTATGTCAATTAGACAAGAGGAAGAAATAAAAGGAATAAAGATAGGAAATAAACAAGCTATATTGTCATTATTTGCATATGACATGATTCTCTATATAGAAGACCCCAAGAATGCCACCCAAAGTCTTCTAGACTTAATAACTAAATTCAGTCAAGTAGCTGGTTACAAGGTCAACACACAAAAATCAATAGCTTTCCTCTACATGAACAACAGACTCACTGAGACAGAAATAGGGCAAACAATTCCATTCAGAATAGCATCCAAAAAACCGAAATACCTAGGAATCAACCTAATGAAGTAAATCAAAGACTTCTTCTCTGAAAACTATGGCACTCTGAAAAGAGAGATTGAAGATGATATCAGAAAATGGAAATACATCCCCTGCTCCTGGATAGGAAGGATCAATATAGTGAAAATGGCCATACTTCCAAAACTGCTACATAAAAATTCAATCCCAATTGAAATCCCAGCAGCATACTTCACGGACCTTGAGAAAACAATCCAAAAATTCATTTTGAAAAAGAAGAGACCCAGAAAAGCAAAAGCAATTCTAAGCAACAGAGACATGGCTGGGGGTATCACAATCCTCAAATTGAAACTATACTACAAAGCTACTGTGATAAAAACAGCATGGTACTGGAAAGAAACAGACCTGAGGGACAGTGGAACAGATTAGAAGTTGCCAAAATGACTCCAAACACACTGACCCATCTCATCTTTGATAAAGGATCCAAACACCCTCCCTGGAGGAAATGGTGCTGGAAAAATTGGGTTTCAACTTGCCAAAGATTAAAACGACATATATCTCTCAGCATCCACTAAACTAAAATCAAAAAGGAATAAAGATCTAAATATTAAAATAGTAATGCTAACCCAGCTGGAACAAAGGTTGGGTAGAACTCTTGAAGACATTGGTGTGGAAAAGATTTTATGAATAAAACTTCAGTTGCCCATTAACTAGAACAAACAATCAACAAGTAGGATCTCTTCTTATTAAAAAGCTTCTGCACAGCAAGAGAAATCACCAGCAGTGTGAAGAGACAACCCACAATGTGGGAAAAAATCTTTACCTGCCATTCCTCAGACAAAGGCCTACTATCTTGAATCTATAAAGAACTTAAAAAGATCAGACTTCCAAAATTTAAAGACTCAATCTAAAAATGGGCATCTGAAATTAACAGACATTTCTCAGACAAAGAAGTAGAAATAGCAAATAAACATATGAAATAAGATTCAACATCACTGTTCACTTGAGAGATGCAAATGAGAGCAATGCTTAGATTCCACCTCACTCAAGAAAGAATGGCTGCTATCATGAAATCAACCAATAACAAATGCTGTCAGGACTGTGGGGAAAGAGGAACCCTGCTCCACTGCTGGTGGGAATGTAGACAGGTGCAACCACTATGGAAATCAATATGGAGACATCTCAAAGAACTAGGACTGGAAGTCCCATTTGACCCTGCTATTCCCCTGCTGTGTATCTTCCTCAAATAATAAAAAGAATCATACCACAGTGATATATGTGCATATATGTTCATAGCAGCACAATTTATAATAGCTAAAACTTGGAAGCAGCCCAAATGCCCATCAACCGCAGACTGGTTAAAGAAAATGTGTTTTTTTAAATATATAAAATGGAGTACTGCTCAGCCATAAAAGATGAGAAATTAGAGACATTTATAGCTGAATGGATGTACATTGAGGCTATACTTTTAAGTGAAAAAATAGGACACACATGTGTAAATACCAAATAGTTTCTCTAGTGAGAGAAATTGAAAGTGTAAATAAGGAATAAAAGGTATAATAGATAATGTGAAATAGGAAGAAAAGGGGCAAAGGGGAAGTGGAAATGGGAGGGGTAGGAGAAAGGAAAGGAGGAAATGGAATTAATATGAGAAAATGGAAAAAATGGAAACAAAGTCTTTGTAAATAGGAAAGGGTGGAGGGAGTGAAGGGAGGGCTGGGAATGGGGAAAAAATAAGAACCAAGATACATCATGTACAGGTACAAGTTCCCAATGATAAATGTAAATGTATTGTATACCCAAAATGTACCAAAAAAAGAATTGAAGGAAAAAAAGAAGTACAAATGGCCAATAAATGGATTAAGAAGTGCTCAACATCACTGGCTATTAGTAAAATGCAAATTAAAACAACATTGAGATTCCATCTTACCCCACCAAAAATAGGTATCATCAAGAAATTAAATAATAAATGCTAGGAAGGCTGCAAGCAAAAAGAATCCTTCTACCTTGCTGGTGGGAATGTAAAATAGTACAACCATTATGGAAATCATCATGAAGATTCCTTACAAAACTAAAAGTAGAAATTCCACTTGACTCAGCTATTCTTCTCCTAGTTATCATTCCTAGGGAGTTAAACACATCATGTTACTGTGATACATACATACCCATGTTTATACTAGCATGATTCATAACAGCTAAATCTTGGAAGAGGCCTATATGTCCATCAACAGATTGATGTATACATAGTATTTACACACAATGCAGTATTGCTGTCCCATAAAGAAAAATAAATGAGTCATTTGGAGAAAATTGCATGCACCATGAGACTATAATGTTAAGTGCAATAAATCAGACAACCAAGTTTACATATTGAGTGGTTTCTGTTATATGATAGATGCAAAGTAAAAATAAAATGCAAAATAATGGATTAGATAATTGGAATTAGAGAGCTCTTTCTCCAAAGAGATCAAGAGATAGAGAGAAGGAGGAGAGAGGGGAGGGAAAGTAAATGAAAAGAAATGAATTAGCATGTGTTATGTGAATGTACCAAATCCACAGAAAGAATGCAAACATTATGCATCTCGAATAAGTACTTTAAAATAAAGAAATAAAATGAATCATGTCATAAATAAATATTACTTGGTAAATACATGAGGATTTAAATGTGCAAAATTATGTAAAGAAAGTATAGAGACCCAAAATGACACTACCCAAATAAATGTAAAAGGATAAAATAACTATTAATATTTGCAATTGGATGTGGATGAATTATGAAGAAAACATTAGGAGACAAAATGGTTGTTCATTTTTTCTCATAAAATGAGATTATTACTGTACATTTAACACTGATAGTACTGAGGCAGAAGATTAGGGCATATCTAGCTAGCTGAACAACAGAATGTACCCTGCCAGTCTAAAAGGAGGCTGGACAACCAGGAGTGACAAGTCAGTAACAGGGAACTGTCAAATCAGAGAGTTGGGGTAGGGGATACATGTGCAGAACAACTTCCCACTGTCTGGATGTCAGAAGACATAAAACATTGCAATCAATGACCAGAACACTACTCTTTTCCTGTTCTCACAATGGCTCATCCTGCATGAAGGACGGTACCACTTGATTTCTCTTTTGGGGACTATTCTCTTTGACTTCAGTACACTGCTCCTGCATAAATTAATAAAACTTGCACATTTAAATTAGAACCTATAGATTTATGGGCCCTTTACCTTTATTTTCAGCCCATATTTTCCCCAAAATCCAAACACATGTATCCAACTCCTTAATTTGTCCTCCAAGAAACCCAGTTACCTTGAATTTCACATAGAGAAAACTTATTTTATGGTTATGCACAAAATTGCCTTGGTCAAATGGGAATTTTTAAAAATCTGTAATTTTAAATATCCTCAAAATTCCTAGTCAATGTTACTTCTTAAATATCTGTTCTTTGCATGTCACATGCATTTAATTTTTTAATTCAGAACTTCATCTCCTTTATATGTATTATAGTCAATTCCTAAATTATTTTTATTTTTATTCTGTCTAAATACCAGTCTTGTCAAGCTGCAACTAGAAATTTTCTCACTAACATTAAAATTATTTTCTTACCTCCTTACCAGAAATTCTTGAATATGTAACAAATGTACGACACATTCAAAGCTCAGTGGGATATACATATCACATTTTTTTCCTCAAACAACTACTTATAGATGAAAAAAATTATATAAAGAAAAAAATTCTCTCTCTTGTATTCTAACTTTATAGAATCTTTTTCTTTCCTATTCTATATATTTCCAATCATTTTAAACAATAAAAATACTAGTTAAAGCTTCTTTAGTATAATATTTCACCCAGCTCTATTAACCTATCTCTACCCAGGTTTAATTTATATTTTGAAATGGAAGGCATGAATTGCTCTTGTACTCCTCATTCCAGCCCTCAGCTGCTTCCAGTTGGAGCAGTGGGTGGAAAATGTTGCAGGAAGACAGCAAAAGCTTACTTATTTAAAAGGGGCCATTCCAAACATTTTTTAGTTGTACATGGGCTTAATTTGTCCAGTGCTCAGAGGTTAGATCTTTTAAGGAACAGCATCTCTAGACTTTGAATGTGTTAAGGTTTCTTGATGAGAATGTGTATTCTGTATTACTGGGGATAGAGCTTCATATGTAAGTATATCTTTAAGATGTGAATAATTATATTGCTTACAAATGTTTTCTGCACTTAAACTGTCCTGTGCTGAGAATGCCCCATGAACATTTCTTGTTATTACTGTGTTTCCATCTCTGTGTCTCCGCATTTTATATAGTTTTTGCTCAATAAAATTTGTTGTTCTGTAATTAGTACTTCAACATTGGTGAGTATTGTATTTTCATTAGGAATTCCATTTGCCATTGTAAAAAGTGTTCTTTGTTATGTCTTATGCTTTTAGGTTTTAGTTTTACTATTTCTGTTATCAGTACATACCTAGAAGTATGCTTTCTTTTTATTTCCATAGTAAAATGTATTCACATTTTACTCTTTAAGCTTTTTGAATTTTGTACTGTAGGTTTTGCTTTATAATCTATGTTGAAGACATTTGTGTTTTCTTGTAGTGGGTAGGGTGGAGTTTCAATTGCATTGACTTAGGGGTCTGTTACAGGGATTTGTGGGGCACACTTGTAGGTGTTTGGCTGGCTTTGAGGTCTATTTCTAGTTCCTCTTCCATCCTGCTGTGACACTCATTTTCTCCTCTGCTTCCTCACTCCCATGAAATAGACAGCTTTGCTCCTCTACATCCTTCCAACATGATGTTTCTGACTTGTAGCCAGTGGATCAAAGATAAAATTGTGGCAGATTAAACCTTCTCCTCTTTTAAGTGGTGAGTGTTGGACAGTATGTCCAGCAAAGAGAAAACTGATGAAAAGATTTTTCTCTTAATGTGTATGTCAAACCAGTTAAAATTTATTCATGTGGCTTATGTCTGTTCTCAGTCTCCTATGAGTAAAATTTTATTTTAATATATTATATAATTTTATGTATTATAATATAACTCATGTCCATTAATCTCACAATGTATGTTGCATATAATATAGTAAACACAATGCTAATTAATGTGCATTTTGTGATATTTTCTACAGTTGTGATTTTTTATAAGATGAATATTCTTGGAATGGATTTATTCTGATTTCGGTAATTTGTATTTTTGTTCTCAGTTAACTTTTTATTTATAACCTCTAATACTACTGGTCCTCTGAAATGCATTTGACATTTTAATGTGATTTATTAATTTTATGTTACCCTACATCCCATTTATTACCATATACCACTGTTTTTCTATTTTTCCTTTTACCTCTTTCTTCTTTCCATTTTTAGTCATATTATTTGTGCTTTATTTTAACATAAGAATTTGTATATATCACCCTTGCCTAATTTTTACTCATATGTGTACTCATGTTACAGCAATCATAATTCCTTTGCCCAATTTTCCCAGTTCATCCTTTAGCTGAATAATGCTTGTTCTCTCTTAGATTCAAGATGGGCTGACTTTTTCAGAATCATCTAAGCACTTACACATTAAATTCTAAATTTTTATTCCTCTGTTTTTGAAGGAAAACTTGACTTGAGATAAAATACTTTGTTCACACTTTCTTTGACTGGCTCTTTGTTAATAATGCTTTACTACTGCCTTGCTTTGTCTGTTGATTTTGAAAAGTGGAAGCTAATCTAATTTCTTTAGTTTTTATGTTATTTGATCATTGTCTACACACCCTTGAGGAACTTACTTTGAAATGTATCTTTAACAACATGCTTCTCGGTTTAAATTATTAATTTGAAATATTTCTATTATTAACATCTGAAATATTTATTTTTCCCAAGTAACTGCTTTAGTTGTATTATAGAAGAGCAAACATGCTACATTTTCATTTTCATGAAGTCACATTTTAAATTTTTGACTATTTCTTTGACCCATGGTTTTTATGTGTATAGATTTTACTCTCTAAAACATTTACAAATTTAAAAAACATTTTGTTATTGATTACTAATTCAATTTCCTTGAGATGAGAATGTATTCTTTCTGTAATGTTATCCTTTTAGAATTTGTGGGATTTTCTTTATGGCTAACACATATTCCCTTTGTAGAATATCCTGTGGGTAGTGAAGAGAATGTACATTTGGCATTGTTTAAATGAAGTCTTATACAAACGTCTATTAAATTTCAGTGACTTTTTTCAACTCTTTTCTGAATCTACTGATTTTCCATCAGGTTTTTCTCTTAATTATTGACCAAGAACGATTGTGGAATTACATAAGACTCCTTTAAATTCCACAAGTTTTAGTCTCATATGCTTTAGAACTCTGTTATTAGATGAACACACCTGTATAATTTATTGTATAATATATTCCCTCATTTATCACAATGAATTGTCTCTCTTTATTTTTAATAATATTTCTTATGCTACATTCCTTTTTTGTTTGATATTATTTTAGCCCCTTCATCACTAAGATGACTGCTTGCATGGTATATATCATTCCATCTCCTTACTTTCAGCCTATTTGTAACTTTGAAAAATGTGTGTCTTGGATGCACAGTTCATAGTGATTTGTCAGGTTTCTGAAGAGAAACAGAATCAATGAGATAGAGCTCAGAGAGATGGACGATACATAGATAGACAGACAGACAGACAGGGGTTTGCCATGAGAATTAGTGATTATGGAGGATGAGCAATCTCACAGGCTTCAGTGTGCAACTAGAAAGACTAGGAAAGGCAGTGGTATACTTCACTCTATGTCCCAATACCCGAGAAGCAGGATCACACATGTTGAAGGACAGGAAAACAGTGAATGTCCCAGTTAAATAGAGAATAAATTTGTCTTTCATTCACGGGTTTTGTCTATTCACATGCTTAACAAACTGGATGATGCCTGCCCACATTAATGAGATGAATCTTATTTAATCTACTAATTAAATGTGCATAATGTCTGGAAATATCCTCAAAGTCACAGCCTGATTTAGTACTTTATCAGCTCTTTGGGTATTCTTTAGCCTAATCAGTTGACACACAAAAATTATCCATCACAAGTGGGAGTTTGGTTTCTGTCCCGGACTAAGTATTGTCTGGTAAGTATGAAATAAATTAATGAAAAAATAATTCTAAATTTAAAAGGAAGTACTGATAAAATAGACTGTGAAAAACTCAGAACACAGGGAAGAGGAAAGCAACCCAAATCCATCAAGAAAAAGGAAATACTGAGGAACATCTGGAAGGAGATCAATTTTTTTCAATAAAACTATCACCTAAATTGTGGAGGTTACATGGTCCATAAAGTTGTTTCTTGCATGGAATAAGTCCATGTACCAAGTACTGTATAACCATAAATCTTGTAAATCTTTCACACAATTATAGTTGGGGTATCTGAATCACATGAATGAGTAACAAAGGTAGCAGGTAAGAGTGTGTATCTATATCAGGAATCCAGAACAACAAAAGCAGGTAAAACAGAAAAAGCAGCTTGTAGTTTTGCCTGATTTAAGAGAAAGTTAAATCTCAAACTATAACAAATTTTCCCTCTCTTTCAAAACCCTGGTTCCCTAAACTCTTTGTAGCATGTAAAGTGGTGGTCAATCAATTTCTTAGGGTATCATAGGTAAAGAGCACACCCAGAAAGCCTAATGTCTATTTAAAACATAGAATCATAATATAAAATGCTGTCAAAAAATATTCCTTGTTTCATACATTATATTTCTCATTATAAGTATATTTCTCATACTAACAATTCAATCACTCTCTGAAAAGGAAAAAAACTACACATACAAAGAAGCTTACTTCAAGATGTAGTATAGGTTTAGAAGTTTTAAAATGCTACAAGTATAGTTTGAGGGGCTGTTAAAAAGATAGACAATTTTTCCATAATGATACATCTGAAATAGATTTTAAATAAATTAGTAAAATCATCATATTTTATATTGTGAAAGTGATTTTATTTATTTAGTACAAATAATTTGATGATATTATGAGAGAATTCTAAATTATTGCATGTCATAAGTTTAAGTCTTCTCTCTTTAAATAATTTCAATGCAAGTATATATTCATATTTTGGATGAACAGCTTTGGAAATGTAACACTTGAGATAGTAACATGCAATTAGGCATACATTTCTTGAATTTCAAATGCAAAAAATTTTGACAGAAATTAGCACAGTCAACAAAATAAATGATGCTTCTTCTAGTCTTTTAAGATACTACCAAGTAATAGGGTAATAATTAAATTTAAGTGATAAAAGACTTTGGATTATGTAATCAAATTATCAATACTTTTTTATTGTATTTCTTTTAAAATTTGTGACAGGGGTTTATTCTAATAAGTGATAAAACTTCTTTTAGCAATTGATTCCCTTACTCTATTGCAACCAGGGTGATAGGTGATATTCAAATTGTTTGAATAATTTCAAGTCCATAATTCCGCGTTTGTTAGTATGTGTATGTGTGTATACGTGTGTGTGTGTGTGTGTGTGGTATGGTATTTGTTTATTGTCGCATGTGTATGCCTATGCGTGCTTATGTGATTATTAGTTTCAATAGAGCTTCAGAATATTAATCACCTCTACAGGTCCTTTATATTTCTTTCATCAGTTATCTTCATTGAAACTACATATTTTCAAGAATCAAAAGTTTTTATAAATTATTATAATAATGAAAGTCTTTTTATGAGTTATTTTTTATTTATAGAAAATTCTCCATTGAATATATTTATAAAATATCAACCTTTCCATCATAAATTTCATTTAGAGTAAAAAAGTTTTTCATTGGTTACAGTATTGTATTCTTTCTTGATGAAGTCTCATTTTTTTTTAAATGGAAAAGGACCCTGAAGGAGTGAGATAAATATAATATGATGTATAATCTGTTCCTTAGGATATTAAAGCTGTCATTCTTACAGTCTAATAAAAATGAAAACATTGCCTAGTATCTGTGGGGTCCTGGGATTGACCACCCCCCACATAACAAAAAAATAAAATAAAATAAAAAAGGAAGTGGAGGCAAATTCTTTCAATATTTTGAGTCATACTATTTTATATTCCTTATTAAGCAATTTCTACACATTGTTATACATTTCTATACATTTTTTCATTTACCACAACCTACAAGATGTTTTCTATCATTGCATTTCTATAGACACAAAGACAAGCTCAGCCAGGGTCTACATACCAGAATTCCACTGAAATTTATGTTTCTGTATTGCAAGTGTGTGTGTCTCTGTGTGCATATGTGTCTGTTTGATGGATTTTGTATAGGAGCGATGTGACAGACAACTTAATTATCAACTTGATTTTCTTGGGGGATATGCAGGGGATTAATAAAGCACATTTCTGGATGTGTCTGGGTGTGAGACAGAGAGAAGCTGCCCACCTCTTCCTTTATCTTGCTGCTAGCCAGAAGGGGGAGTTTTCCAAAAGAGAGTGATCACATCCCTCCCTTTCACTTCCTCTAGCTCTTCCTCCCCCTTAACATTGGACCTTAAAGTTGGACACCTAGCCCAGTGTCTTCTTAACACCCTTAAGATTACTTGCTGGCTGCCCTCCAAGCTGCACTGATAGCCAAGATGCCTCTAACCCAGCTACTGTGAGAAGCTGTTAAGAAACTCCCCTTGACAAAATTAGTATCTGGAATGGCCCGCTGCTGTTATTCCCAAAATCTTCAAGCCCAAAATGCTATGAACAATATGGCCAGCCCACCAAGAGACTCCTGAAAATCAACAGCAGCCGTCAATCCAGTCAACTGCCTGATGCCCCACCAAACTGCTGCCATGACACTTGTGGTTGTCTAGGCATCCTGCACCTGCTCCAAGAGGATCTGCCTTGAGCACAGCAGGATTAACACGGACCAACCCCAGATGATACCTTGGCAGGATTGAACTGAAGCCAATCTTCGGCCCACAAAATGTGAAACAGCTGCACATGTATGGGGTGCTGCTGCTTTACATAAGCAGTGCTCCTCTGCACTCTTCAGGTTGTGCTAGGATCTCTCCCTCCACTGTACTGACCCCTTATGCTGCAGCACAAGCCCAGCCCAAGTAATGCGTTGCTCTGGTGCTGACTGTAAATTTGTTTGTGTTTTATTTCTTGGGTTCTGTGGGGTCAAAAGGCACAGGAAATCTACTCCAGAGTCTCACTTGAACAGATCACTTTAAAAACAAGTGAAAGTCACTAGGCCCTGCTAGCCTTGAAGAGCTCCAGAGACAGATGGCAGAGAGCAACAGAAACTGGCAGCATTGACCCAGGGTGACTGGCATTAAGAGACTCCAACCAGCAGGGACAGAGACTGGTGGTGTTGACAGTGACCACTGTTAATCCACAGCATCAGGTGACAACCAACAGCAGTGACTGGGGTCAGCAGCCGGCTTTAACCATCGGAAACAACTAGTCATGACTGACAGTTTGTCAGGCATCAGCAGAGATCAGGGAAAGCTGGTAAGACCTCTGGATTAGCCTTAGTTGCTGAGGACCTGATGGGGTGGCTGAGAGCCCCAGGGCTGTAACACTAATCCTAGGAGCCTCTGGTACTCAAAGTTTGGAGCTGTTAGCAGGGCTGTACTTTGTGATTTCATTTCAAATGGAGCAAAAGTACCCTCTATTAATTGGCAAGAATTAAGTCATGGAAGTGTGGCCCTTGGTTACTATTTCTGGCCACTGGTCCCTTTCTCTTTGGTGCTATTCTCCTGCTTTATCAGCCACTGTGACACAAGCAGCCTTTCTCTGCCACATCCCTCTGTCATGACATTTCTCCCTTGGACCCAGCCAACTCTGGATGCTCCGAACCAAAATAAACCATCCCTCCTTTAAGTAGTGGGTGTCAGGTATTTTGTCCACCATCAGTTTATCATTTATGTTTTTTCAAGGAGTTCCAATCTACTGTTGTAGATGGTTTTCTTCAAATGAAAGGTTTTCTTAATATTTTGAAAATGGGGATCTAATGTACAGCATGCATTACGATGGATGTGATAATCAGTACCCAATGAACACATATATTGTTTGCATGCCCTAAGTATATACAAGCTTTATCTGCATTTCACTAAGTAGAGGAAGTATTTCTGAGTTGGAAAATGTCAAATATTATAGTGAATGAGAGAATGGTAACTTCTGGAATGTAGTTAGAGGTAAACATAAGTAGATGTGTAAATGTGGCAACGGAGGAATTGCATGGGTGGATAAAGACTGATTGGAATTCTACCTTGGTTTGTCCTTTGTACTGTTGTCCCTCCCTTTATTAGAACAAAAAGCAAGATTTGTCCACTGTAAATTTGTATCATCAGAAAGTCCAGGCAATTAATTCTTTGAAAATATATAAAACATATAATTATATATAATTAAAATGATACCTTGTCATTATATTAACAATAGTTATATATTGTATGTGGTACTGTGTAAAACTGTATGTGTATATATTACATGTGATTTCATAGTTACACTGAAGGATGTATAATATTAATAATAGTGTAAATTTCATTTTCTCCTTCTATTTGTAGGGAAAGTCAGGACACTTAGGTAAAGTTAGATTAGGGAACTGAGCCTTTTTAGGTAGTAGAAAGGAAACAGCCTCTGCATTGCAGCAAGCAGTGGAGCTGACAGCCTGTGGTCTGATACCTGCTTCTGTAGGGGCAGCACTCTTCCCTCCTGAAGCTACCTTGCCTGCCCAAGTTCCCCCATTAGGCCCCAAGACCAAACCTCTAACAACAAGCCCAATACCCAGTCAATCAATTGTTGACCCTCAGGGGAAGGAACCAGGGCCCTTACCCCATAAAACAGGACCTCAGCCTCAGATTCTGTGGTGCTCTAGCTCTGGACCCCACACTCTCCCGAGTGGCTTTTGTTTGGCTTCCTCTTGATATACCTGCAATAAAGTTTCACTTTTGCTTTGCATAGTCTTCTGTCTCCTCTCGCTCTCTCTAGTTGGAGAGAGAGGAGTCCAGCAAGGGTGAGCCTGGGGCTCTGAGACTGCAGACCTACCAGACTTAACAAATTACTCTCACATTGTAGCAGTAAGGGAAACATTAAAAGAATTGTCACCCAATACATTTTACAAATTTGTTCTACTACTTAAACGGTGAAATGTTTTCTTTAGACAATGACAAAAACCCCAAAATTTGTAACAGCAAATTTAGCCATTCAAAATAGTCCATTAACTACAGTTTAATTATGTTGAATGAAAAGATAGGCTTCTAACTTGAAATAAAAATCACTCTATAATAGTCATGCTCATTTACGTTGGAAGTTGAAACAAACTCATTGGTGCATGAGAGACATAACTAGTAGTCGAGGGCAAAGCACTGAAGGTGGATTATTTTGGTGCCAATTGTTTAGACATCAAGAGTACCAACTCCTAAAACATATTATAACCAACATATTTTTTTCAACTTCCATTTATTTGCTTTTTAATGTATTTCAATGTATTTACAACTAGTTTTCAGATACTTTAGTTACCACATAAAGTTTAATGTTTACATAAATGCAGAATCTAACAACTATTGATATTATTCAAAAAAATCTCTCTCATACTAACTAAAACTCCCCATTTCTTCAATTCACCATTTGGCATGATGGCACAACTAATCCAGGAAAAAATAGGGTCACTTATTTGAGTGACCTAGTAGATAAGATCTAATAAAATCTTGAAATACAGAATATAGACTTAAAATTTTCAGTTTAAAAAATACATTGAAAAGGGACTATTAATTCTTTATAATTGCATGGAATTTCATCCAAGGAATTTCTTGTCTTTTCAGATTAATGACATATTTCATTATAATTCCAAGTGTTTTTAGTTTTCTCACGTAATTAGCAGCTTGTTTTAGCTAGGGAAAAAAATTCTCAAAAAATGTAAACAGAAATACCATAAAATCTAGAACTCCGACTGCTGCATAAATATCCAAAGGAAATGAACATGTTGAAAACACCCATACACTCATGTTTATTGTGTCACTCTTCACTATAGTCAGGGTATGGAATCAACCTAAGTGTTCATCATCAGATATATGGATTTTTAAAAATCTGATTTATATACACAAGGGAATTCTATTCAGTCATTAAAAATACAAACATTATTTGCTACGACATGGGTGGATCTGGAGGATATTATGTTAACTGAAACAAATCAAGCATAGAGAAACAATCCCACCATTTATTTTTATAAATGGAATATAATAATTAATTTCATACAAGTTGATATGAGTAGTGGTTACAGGGAAATGGGGAGGACTACAGAAAAATCAATCAATTGATACAATTTTTTTGACATAAATAAAGAATGTAAGTTCTTGTTTTTTATGTATGATGAACATAATTAATAATGATGAATTATATGTCTCAAAATAGTTAGAAAAGATAAATCTAAATGTACAGACCATAAAGAAATGATAACAATTTGAAGTGTCGCATTTATTAATTACTCTGAGTTGATTACTATTCAATGTGTACATTAACCAAAACATTACACTATACCTCATAAATATGTACAAGTGTTACCACAGTTCATGAAAGCTTTTGTTTACAAACAATTTGATGTGCAAACAGAAGCATTTGGCAAAACTTTGTTTTTGTTTGCAAATTCTGCATGGAGTGAGTAACAGGACCTCAGCCATCTTTCCTGCACAAATAGGAACGTGACCATCATTTCCAGAATCTTGCAACAAATTCAGTTTGTGAAACCAGGTACCGCTGTCCAATATTGTGACAATCAAAAAATCGACAATAAATAAATAACAAATAAAGAAATTACTTACAAAATCTGTGTGCTTAGCGGACCTCTTGGACAATCACATATACTCTAGGAAGATACTTTCATTTTCAGGTCCAGGGAAGACAAATACGCTGCCATAGTGAAAAGGCAGAAGCACGTTGGTCTTACCCTGAAAGGTATAGGAATTAATTGTTCCTCTGTAGCCTCACAGAGAAAATGTCTAGAAATGTTTTTCTTTTTTTAATACTTCACTAAGCCTACTTTTGCTCTTCCCTTTTGAGGATATAACTTCCTTTCCCCAGACCATCTCTAATTTTCGCTCTTTAACTGCCCCCTTCAGTTTTGCATCCCCCATTTCCGGTTAGGTGCTCACCATCTATGGCATCCTGGAGCCTCATTTCCATTGACGCACATGATCATTATCTTTCACATCTGTCCAGATGTCTGAAACACTGTCGAAAATATCTACTAATATCATTTTTCTGTTTATTTATGTCCACTAAATTTGCTATATCAAAACAGAAACCACATACCACCCTTAATATTTCTTATCTTTTTTCAGGAACCACAAAAGACAGCCACTAACAAAAGAAAACTCTGACCTACACTTTTCCTACAATTTCAGATGACTCAGAGGATTGATATGCTTTTTCAGTTAAGAAGATAAATTTTACCTAAATACCAACTGAAATAGAAAAGGGCAGCCCCTTAGTTAAATTACCATAAATATTTTGCTATATTAACCACTCTGAAAATGATGAAACTTTTAGTATTAATTTTTCATATTAATTTAATTCAGTTACCTGCTTTACATCATCCAGATAGCTCAAAAATTTATTATTTTTTTGTTTTCCCCCTAAGAAACTACTTTCTCTCTACTTTATCAAGTGAAATCCTGGCTCTCAGCTTAGTGCAGTTAATTTTTCATTTGGAGGAGTGTTACACTAAGCAGAGAAGCAACCTGCTTCTCTAAATTCTTTAAATCTTTTGAATTTTATTAAACAAAAAAAAGCACCTAATTATGATTTGTCTAAATAGTGAATAGCTAGTAGTCATAGTTTAAAGAAAATGAACCAAAGGCTGGAGGTGGGTTTCAGTGGTAGAGTGCCAGCCTAGCATGAGTGAAGCCCTGGATTCAATCCCCAGAACTGCAAATAAATAAATAAAGTTAAAAGGTAGAGTATAGGAGCCAGTATAGTTATTATAATTGAATTTAGTTTAAAATATGTTCCAAGTACTATGTTATTATCATGATAACTTGGCTGACATTTTTCTTAATACGTTACCAGCCCTGGAATAGAGCTTGTGTCATTTTGTATAATTACACATAATGAATAGTCTGTTCCACTCACCAGTTGTATACGCCTAGGGGAGTAAAGATATTGTGTTTTGTTTAATGATCCACAAAATTGATAAAATAGAACTACTGAATTCACAAGGTTAATTCAAGAAAAAAGTGTAAGTCAACATATGCAAAGTTCTCAGAACAGTGCTTATCCCTCGCCTCGTACCAAGAAAGCCATCATCTTTCTTGTCATTACCATCAGCAGCAGCAGCAGCAGCGAAAATGTCCATATGTTTCCCATCATTTCATTTTTTCTACTCTAAGTACATAGCATCTTTCTGACACTAAAGCACAGCTCAATTATTTTGCTTTGTGAATTTAATTAATAATAAACTATATAAAACACTCAAGACACTGGTGAGACATAGATTTATTTTTCCTGTCCTCTTTTTAACGGATGGAATCAGGAAGTAAATATTTTCAATTACAGCTGCTTTTGGCTTGAATCTTTCAAAACTGCCATCATATTTCCGCACAACAGGTCTAATAAACTAAAGGTGATAAGTACCAAAGACCCACAGTGACCTTGGATTGACAGATTCACTACATTTAATGAAGACACTCTCCTACACAGTGAGCAGTATGACTTATTTTTACCAACTGTGTACAACTGGACTGCTTCTGTCTCCTTGAAAGTTTCATGTTTAAATGAATAAACTGTCATAAATTCTTTTTTTCTTGCTCCTAAAATCTCCTAAATTTTCCTCTCAGTAATCACACCAGTGAAATTCTTCTCTCTTATTTTCTAATAGCTTTGAATTTTAAAAAGTTTAGAAGTTGATTTTTAGAAAGTATATTTTAGAAATTCTTTTTAGAAGATTTTCCTTTTTTTAAATAGGGTCTCAAACATTGTAAAGAAGTTGCTCACCTTTGAGAGTGAAGTTTATGATAGTAGAGAAACAAAGAATGATGAAGACAACTAGGAGCTTTAAATGTGCTGAAATAGGTCACCCCATGCACTGGACTATATTCTGAGTTGTTCTCTATTTTTGTCTGACAACATCCAGTACTAAAGGCAATAACTAAAGTAATGTAAATCAAGGTCAGAATTTTCTCAAAAAATAAATATTTGATGTCTTTTTAAAATTTACTTACTGTAAAATTATTACAACTGAGCACAAATTTTTTAATATTTGAACATTATATACACAAAGTAATAAGTGAAAACTAATGAATAAGCTTGAGTTTTCAAAACACTTAGACCTGACTCCAAACTTAGTCAGTTATGCTTTTCAAAAGTTCAGCTCTTCATATGTCATAAATATCGGATCACTTTCAATACCTTAAATCTTTCTAAAGTTATGTAATCATCACAATCATTACAATTACCTCCTCTAAACCCAATATTAGCAACGATGTTTGTTAAATATACTCTTACTTAGTAAATCACACACACATTCTTACCACGATTTTTTGATATTTTCCTTTAATATTTTAGCTCCTATTTTTACCCTTACAATTTCATTATTTTCTGAACTCACCTGGGAGATAGTTACTATTCCTAAAGCTTTTCTATTCTCTTTTCTTTTTAAAATTAATGTTGATGGTACAATTTAAATATACATAGTGATCACATTAATCATAGATAATGTACATCTCACATCTTGATTCCCCTTTTTCTCCCAATCCTCTTCCTTCCCTCCAAACCCCTTCTTTACAAAGCTTTGTTTCCATTTTATCCTTCTTTTCTCACTTTTTTTCTTTTTCCTTCCTTCTTCCCTCCTCTTTCCAGCTCCCCTTTCCCTTTGAACAATTTTTTCCTATTTCACATTATCTATTATACACTTTGGTCCTCATTTAACCTTTCAGTTTCTCACACCAGAGAGACAATGCAATATTTGCAGGTGTGTCTGATTTATTTCACTTAAGAGAAAAGACTCAATGTGCATCCATTTAGCTATAAATGCCTTTTTATTGTTCTTTATGTTGAGTAGTATTCCATTGTCTATTCTCTTTTCTGAACTGAAATTCTTTGTTCTTTGAAATGATTTATGGATTTTGTTAGCTATATTAATGTGACTATAACAAATGGCTTAGATAACTTAAAATGAAAAGAAGATTATTTCAGCTCACGGTTTCAGAAGTTCAAATCCACGATAAGTTGAGTCTTTGGTGAGGCATCATGGTAGCAGCAGGTAGTGGAGTAACCTCCTCACTTAACTGCTCTCAAGAAGCAAACAGAGAGAAAGTGATGTGACCTGGATACCAATGTTCCTGGAAGGGCATGGGTCAGTGATTTGACTTCCTTCTACTATATTCCAGCTTCTGAAAGTTTCCTGCTATATATCATGACCTGGGGAATCAAACCATCCACACATGGGGCTTTGGGTAACATTCAAGATCCAAACTATAGCATAAGCAATCTGTCCAGGTTTAAAAAAAAAATCAGAAGCTTGTGCTTTTAGAACAACTCAGTGATAATCTATTTTATAAAATCTCATGATCCAATTGGAGGAATTATCTCTTGTAAAGAGAAGTGAAAAATCTAAGTGTTTGCATGTATAATTTCAATGGTTAATCTTATTTTTCTGTGTTATATTATAGGATCAGTCCTGATTTGTGATCAGGATTTCAATTTCCAAAATTATTTTTGCTTCCTTTGGACTACTCACAACCCTGTATAGCAAAGAGGGAAATGTTTAACTTATTTTATAACTGAAATATTTTATTTAGTCCCCAAGTTACTCTACCAATATATATTAACTGATATATCCAATTAGTCTGAAGCGACTTTATATCAAGAACAATAATGATGTGGGTTTTTTTGTTTTGTTTTGGTTTTGGTTTTTTTTGGTACTTGGGATAAAACTCAGGACCTTGTGCTTGCGAGGCAGGTGGTGGAACCACTGAGCTAAATCCCTGGCAATACAGTATAGTTTTAAACACAAATTTGCAATGGACAGATTGCAAATTGGTTTTCCTTTGCATCATTTCAAAGCTTATGTAATTATAAAATGACTATTAAGAAGAATTCCTTATATTTATTCTGACAAAACCATCAATGATGATGTCCTTAGGTCTTTTACAGTGACCTTATGTGCAACTTCTACAAATGGGAACAAAGCCTGTAAATGTCAATCCTATAACTTTGATTGTTCTTTTCCAATTATTTCTTAAGTATTTATTTTAATTAGAAGTACACAGAAATTCAACAAGATGGATCATATACTTTTTCTCCTCTAAAATGAGATGTAAGATAGAAAAATTAAGATATTCAGCCAATACCCAACAAACTAAGAATTTGGGATCAAACTGTGTTTCAAACTGAAGCTACTCTAACTCCAAGTATTATGTTTCATTTTCTAAATATTTTCAAATAAAATTTGTATAGAAATAATTAAGGAATACAAATATCATTTATCCAAGTTTTATAAGTTACATAAAGAGTTTTATAGGCAGAAATGAAAAACACATTTTTGAAAATGCTGTAAATGTAGGTAATTTTCAGCTATATTTCTCTCATTTCTCTATAGATTTTTCAAAAATAAAGTTGAAATAAAATAATTTTGTTAAAAAGCATAAATTATTAAGAATTCCAGCATAGAAGTTTCTTATATGTCCTCCACTTCTCAAATACTAAATTTAACATTCCTCTTCGCTGTAAGTTAAGAGTAATTATAGATAACTGCACAGCTGAGCATAAATGATGGTAAATGTGCAACAGCTGAGAATATAGCAAGCTATCACACAAGAAACAAAGTGCAGAAAAAAGTCATGGGCCTAATAGTTAACTTGAAAATACAAAAGTGGTATGATAGAAAGACAGGTTCACTTTAAAGGTAGTTCTAAAACTATAAATATATCATATGAAAAGAAATGAAATAATAATTCTACATTTGACAAAGAAGTGGCATAAAATAAATAAAAGTTCCTATGTATTACTTTCTTCTCTATAAACTGGATCACTACGTAACTCCACTAGATATGTCAGAGTAATTTTGTTCATCAAACTATTTAAATGAAAATGAATTCTGAAATATTAGTCTAGGAAACTTATGAAAATGTGCACTTATCATTATCAATTTCTGATATCTATCTTATATGAAACATTAGCAAAATATGTGACTTCCATGCAGAAATATAAAGCAATATTTCTTACAGCGTACCAGAATCCTAAACTTTTAGTGTCTGTGGCATGTCTTTTCTCTCTAATGCAGTGAGTTTTGTTAATTATAGCCATTGCTAATTAAGAATGTTAGGATATATGGCATTTCCCCAGGTTACTCCGCTCATGTGATTAAAAGTTGCGTCCTTAATAAGGAAATATTTCAATTTGATTTACATTTCTATTGTGGCAACTTTAATCTGCTCACCACTGCTATCTGATTGCAATGCTTATGAGGAACAAAATGATCACTGTTTCTTCCAAACCGTCAGTTACCCACTTATTAGGACTTCAAATTTGGTGAACTTAAAAACTATACAAATACTGTATATGTATATATATACAAATAGGGGTGAATACAAAATCAATGTGATTTTACTTGATGACATTATTTCACAAAAATTTTCAAAGTAACCTATGTGTTCAGTTTTTTGTAGAAAGAAGAATAAATTTGAGTCAGTAGGATAAACTTGACCTTGTAGGAAAATGGGTGCACTTGGAGACCATAATATTAAGTGAAGCAAATAAGATACCCAAGCTGAAGTATCTCATGGTTTCTCTTAACTATTACAGGATTTCTGTTATTAAAAAAACTCTATAGAGTAAGAAGTAAAGGACAGACAATAGGAAAAAAAGAGAGTAAAAAGAATTGAACTCAGGGCTTTCACACTGAGCTACATTCCTAGCCCTATTAACTTTTCCTTGATACAGGGCCTAGCTAAGTTGCTAAATTGTCCAGCTCAAACCGGCAATCTTTCTGCCTCAACCTACCCCAAACTGAGATTACAGGTATGTGCCACCATGCCTAGCTTTAAATTAACTTTAAAAGACTTTTCATATCAGTATAAGCAAAAGAGGGGAAGTATACTGTATTGTTTTACTGCTATACTACAGGCATATATGATAATGCCTAGCACGTGGCAGATGCATACTAACATAATTGCCTGGATTTCATTTCTTAATCATCACACAGTCTTACCAATTAACATTGCTCTATATAGCACTGGGTGGCTGATTGAATATACGGAATATATTGAAAATACACAAACATATAATGATACATTGTCTATGTATGGAAGGATTATATAATATATTATAAAAAGATATATTAAATATGTACGATAGATCACAATGCATATATGTAAATGAAAGGGAAATATTTTATAGACTGGTTATATCATTAGATATATTGAACTTATAATAATTTTAAAAGAATACTTCAAATGCAAGGTCTCCAGAGCCTCTGGTCTTCTACATTTGTTTTCTATTAAAACCATGGCTGTGGACAGTGACGATATGATCAACTGTATAATAGCATCCTGATATTACAGAATAATCAATCTTATCCTTAGGAACTTACACATAATTGTATGTTTTATCTTTTATTTTCTATGTATTTATTTTAAATAAAATAATCAAAGATTATACATAATCCAATATGGACACAATATTTATTGCTACACATTCTAGAAAAATTGTTTTACACATTTATATTCCTACAAACCTAGAATTACAGGGATTTCTCCCAAAATTTATGTCAAATCTAATTTTTCAGTATACATTGAATCTATCAATGTCATAGCAAAGAAAAAAATAGTATCACAATTCTTTAATTTACATTTTTCTAATTACAGAGTTATCTCATCTTCATATATATATTTTTCACTTGTTTTCTATTTCTGAGAAATATGCATACAGCTACACACACAGTGCTTATTCTTTTGTAATGTAAATGTAAATTAAAATGTAATATAAAATGTAAAAATAAATGCTTAGATTATCTGTATCATTTTACATATATAATGAACTTTTTATAGTTAACCATAGACTGCATACTTTGTCTTCCATGTAAATTGTCATACATGTTTATTAACTAACTCACGAATAGTCATGTTTGTCATTTTCCTAAATGCTCTCTTTTACTTTGTCATGTTTATGGAAACTTTTCACACAATCAATAATACTTTGTCCTAGATATTATTGTTCTTGTTTGTAGATGAGTGAAGCATATTCTTGTATATCTAAACTGGCTAATAGATTCTAGGGAGGACTTCACACAACTGATGGGAAATCTGAGGAATAAAAGCTCAGCCAAGTAGCAGCATTATGGAGACAAGGCCTGGGAAGGGAAGTAAAATCCCACTGCAAAACACGCCACTGAGGGAAACACATCTGCCACCCCAGACATTTGCTGTATGTAGGCCACAGAGACTTGGTGGTAAGTTTATGCTCATCTATGATGAATAAATACTTCCTCCTTTCTGATTCCTGCCTCCTGTCTAAGTTCCAAAGAAACCATCTGTATTAATTTTCTAGCCTGACATAACACATATCACAGATTCAAAATATAAAACAACAGACATTTATTCTTTCACAGTTCTGGATGTCAGAAGTCCAAAAGTAGCTATTGGCAGAGCTGCACTTCTCAAGCCATTCAAGGGCAAGTTCATTGTAACTGTTTTAGATACAGAAAGCTCCCGGTGTTTCTTGGAACTATATCTGGCTATTTAAAGTTAATTATAATTAATTTACAATTTAAAAATCATTAAACCTTCAGTCCACCCATTTCACCAGTTGTATTTCAAATGTTGAAAACCATGTGACTTTTGGCTACTGTACTGACTATGTAGGAGTAGAACATGCCTATTGCCATACAACATTTGTTTTTGAGAATCTTTCACTCACATATCCCTCAACAAAGGATGAGGTTTTACCTGTTGGGCATCAAACAACAGAAGTCGTACATCTACCTATGACTTGTATAGTTAATTTAACATTTATTTCTTGTCTTTGCCAGGAAAGATGTCTATTCCATATTTGGTTATTATTTCATTGCTTGTCATGCCTTAGCCAACATCACAAATCACGGATTGAGAGATAGCCTTTTCCACTCTTGTCGCTGCTCACTCAGACTTGCAGAATTTACTTTAGTTGTGTGGTACCGTATGGTAGGATTCCTTTTGGAAGCTAAATACTATTTGATTGTTTGTGTATCACAGTTTACACATTTATGTATTGAAGGACACTTAGGATCCTTATCTTGGCTATTGTGTAAAATGTAGAAATGAAATGAATATGGATGAAACTGGAAGCCATTATGAAAAATTATATGAGCCAGCACAAAGAAAAAACTGTGTGATTTCACTTATATTTGAAACAAGGTATAGAATGAGGGTCAGCAAAGGTCAGAGGATAGAAGAAATGGGGAAATCTTGGTTAAAAGGTGCGGACTTGCAATTATAAGGCAAATTATTTGTAGAAAACTAATCTATATCTTAATCAAAAATATATGATGATATATACTTGAAACTTGCTAAGAAAGCATATTTGAAATGTCCTTTCCCACAAACATATACACGTACAGGTAAATTTATTGGAAATGCATTAATTGATACAACTGAGAGCTATTCTAAAGCATGCTGTCTTAATTATTTTTGATATGCAATAGTTAGTACATGGAAATCTAATTTTTTCATTTTTAAAATAATCTCTACTTGACACATAAATAAATGTACTTCTAATAAAGAAAAAAGATAAATTAACTTTGAGGGGAGAAAAAGTTAGCATTGAGATGATTGATGTTTTAATGAACTCCATACCGTTGAACATTTCACAATGTATACATATATCAATATGTCATAGTGTTACCTTGAAAACTTACAATTTTTATTTCTCAATTATACCTCAGCAAAGTGGGGAAACAAAAGAAAAACTTCAGCTCACAATCAAAATATTATCCATTGAACTGATTTAGAAATCTCATTCTAACATGTATGCTGCAGAGTAAAACCAGCTGGTCTTCTAGAATGAGAAATCAGCTATTAAAATCTCAATTATCTCTCTAAGTGTATTCTGACTTACAGGGTGGTGTATATGCTCAAAATAACAGTTGATGATATTTTCTTATCCTTTCCAAAGTCAATGAACACATCTCCAAGTAAAGTGAGATGTACTTCAAATCATTATACCAAATTATTTTAACAAGAATGTGACTTGGCGCTTCAAGCCTAGCATTTGCATTGCATAAAAATTTCAACAGAAAAAAATAAGGTTTATTATAAATCAGAAACTGAAAGAAACCCTTGCCAAGAATTTTTCTATATATATTATAATAATGATTAGTTTTCTTTCTTAGTTTTACTCATATTTTCTAAGGATATAAATATTGATTTTCATAATTGTCCACTCTTCACCAATTAAGCATATTTTCTAAGGTCTCAAATATGACTAGTTCAAATATTCCATCTGTTACCTGTGTCATTTTGTTTTCATATGTGGTGTTGAGTTGTTCGTATACGGTGTTAATTCTTTTTTGTTGTCTAATATTAAATAATTGTTTTCAATTTACTAGTGTATTTTAAGAATAAATGTCTAAGCTGATAACGTTTGCTAATTATATTTTATATCTTACACCATGCAATTATGGTGTTTGAATGCACGGGCCGTCATTAAGTGCAGAATTCTGATAATCACTCTGTAATCCTGCTAATGAGGGGAAGAATGTTCAGGGTTTATTGTAAGGAGGATTTCTCTTAAATATGTTTCAGGGATTTTTTTTGCTTCTTATAATAATGCTTGTATGTATTTCCTCAGATAGCTGGGCTTCCCAAGAAATACACTTATGTTTTCAGATCAGACCTACTATTTAAGCTTTAAAAATTTTCTTCCCTAGAAGACTGTATTTATGACATTGAGATGAACTGCAGAAGCAAGCTTCTATTGATTTAGTAGGAAGTGGAGACATTATCCTGATGTTTTGTCTTCAAATTTTTTTTTTTAGTAGTACATAATGCTTAGATTTTCTGTGAGGAATTGATACATACATTTTAACTCCTTTATTCTCCCGTTTCCCATTCTCCCTTACCTCCTCCATCCATTACTTAATTCTTTTTTTTTTTCTTTTTTAGTACATGTTCACAATCAATAATATTTACATTCCTTGCATGGAGTTGGTACATTTACATAACACATCTTAATTTCTTTTTTCATCCTCTTTCTCTCCCCTGCCCCCCTTTATCTCTTTATCATTTTCCCATCTACCTCACTACTTCCTATCATCTATCCTTTATTTTCCTCTTTATTTATACTTTGGGTCTTATATATAACAGAAACAATTTTGGCCACAAAATGAATCCACTGTCTTATAAATGACGCAAGTTTATCTTTCTTTGTGGCAGAGTAGTACCCTGTGTGTACAAGCCACATTTTCTTCATCTATTCATCCGCTGATGGACATATAGGCCACCTCCAAGATTTAGCTAGTATAAGTTGTGATGCTGTATACGTGGATATGCATGTTTCACTGCAATGTGGTACCTTTAACTCTTTAAGAAGAGACATAGAAGGGAGTAGTTGGGTCACATGCAATTTCTAGTCTCAGTGTTTTGAGGAATCTCCGTACTGATTTCCATAGTCATTGTATTGAATTATATTCCCGACTTTGTGACTATGACATTCAATTTACAGATCCATTCAGATCATTTGTGCTCGGAAAACTCACTTTAATGGAAATTATCTTTTTTGTTGTTCTGGAATTGAATATTCCTCCATTCAGTTTAATTATGTTGTTGATCTAACACACTTTATATATTCCAGAGACTCATTACGATCTGGGTCTATGATGACTATATGTGGCTTTTCAATATCAGCATGCATTCTCTTGTTGTTCTACATTTCTTATCAATGCATTTTTATCCCCCCAACACATACACAAAGAACAGAATAATTATGTGGTGTTCTCCTTCTGCCAATAGAGCCCCCCCCAACACACACATAATAAGAGAACTCTAAGGAACTTCTTCCTCTAACAAACTCCATAATATATATATAATATATGTGTGTGTTTGTGCGTGTTTAAACAGTGCTCTCTTCCCATTTAATATCAATAAAGGTATTTTAGAAAAAATATGTCAGAGTAGATTAATCCATCACTGAATTGTATATTTTGTAAGTGATTTCCTAGGATCTCAGCATACTGAGACTTATGAACTTTAAGGCTGCTTTTTTTTTTTTTTGTACTGGGGATTTGAACTTGGGACCTTACACTTGTGAGGCAGGTGCTGGAACCACTGGGCTAAATCCCAGGCCCAAGGTTATGAACTCTAACCCACATGAAGAAAGCCAGAAGCGGCAGTTTAGATCTCAAATATTATATCAGGTCTGAGAAATGTGCATAAACATAAAAGTACTTTTTAATGGTTTTAAGTCTTTTACTTTGCTATCATTGAAGAAAATTCCTCTGAAAATATTTCCAAATAAAAACAATTTGAACATAAGTTATTAGATGTACTGCTAATCTCAGACCTGGAAACTATTTGTCACTTGTCATAGTTTCATATTGCATATTTTTCTTCTCAATTCACTCAAGTTATGTTCAAGATTTTAACATTTTAGACTGGAGAGGAAACACAGATGATTTAATCATACCAGGCATTTTGCTGAAATATCTAATTTCTCTAATGAGAAGTATAAACTTCAGCAAACCTTAGGTACCTTCAATGTGTACTCATTGGCTAGTTTACAGGAAAGATTGAAATTTTTGTGAAAGATATATAAGCTTAAAAATCACATAGTTTCTGTTATGTGAGAAACAAAATATACATATATATGTATATGAAGAGCAAAATAGAAGACAGAAAGTAGAGAGAAGTTCAAATACTTCCCCAAATACATATTGCATTGTTTCAAATATATTTTAATATATATGCTAATTTGTTTCATTTATAGTACTGGTTTAATTTAGATCATTGAAAAGAAAGTTTTGGGTTATTATGTTTGTTTGTCTTTGGTAAGAATCTTTTTGGTTTATATCTTGGACTCTAACTGCTACTTTGAAGATAATGATAAGTATTATACTATTGTTATTGTTTTCCTATTTCATTGTGAAATTTTTTTATAGAACAAAAACATTCAAAAGACACAGGTAGAACCTTTCTTAAGAAGGTACACTAGGAGGTAAACAAGTAGTTTAAGCTTTTGTTATGATATAGAATAAGTTTGAGTAGAAAATATGTGTGTGTATTTAAGCCTCTATGTACTATGCATCTATGCATTTACATGTTTTTATGCTTGCATGTATTTGGATATACTTTACAAGATGAAGATAGTTGATCACCAGAGTGAAAAATACATGGGATCACATGATTTTAATAGCTTAACATGATTGAATGATCAATTTTGCTCCAAATGTGATGATCATTTCAATATTAAACCAAATAATGAATGTTTTCAAACTATTTAGAAATATAGTAAGTTGAAGATAGTGTGTAACTTCATAATAACTTTGTAATGATAGCTTATTTTTGATAGTAATATGTAATGTTCTGATCACTTGTTTATTACACACCCCAAATGGAGAGGTATGTACATTGTATTACTAATTTACTGACAAAGCCCTTTCACTGATCAATTTGACTAAGAAAATGTAAATTAACACCTCTGAGCAATAACAACTACCAGATGTTGTTGCCTGTCTATTATTTACCTGTTCGATAAAAAATGATGCATTTTTTCTTACATAAAAATTTTGCTGCAAACGTTTTCAGAATATTTGTTAGATAATATTTATTATATTGTCCTATAAAATATAAAATTCCTCTTAACTTGAAATATTGATTAAGTGATAGTTTGAAAAGAATCTTGAAACATCTGATACTTCAATTAATTAAAACTTAAATGAGATAACTAATAAGCCATTTCCTAATTTATGATTTCATGACTTTATATGTTGGACTTTAGACAACAAATTTTTGTCATCTTTTTCACAACCAAGCAGGTATCACTCATAAGCATCATCACATCAGTACATAAAAGTATCTATGAGGAGAAAAATGTGAATTCTATTACCATGATGTGCCTATATATTTGTCCATTGAATGAAGTAATAAACCAGACAAGCACAATTTAAAATTAAACAATTTAAAATGAATTTCTCATGTACAGATCTGTATCAAATTTATCATTTTGGAAGTATTATTGTGAAAACAATTTTGTTTTTCTCAGTATAAAGACAATTTCTTCACTTTATCTTAAAGTATGTATTACATACTTTACACCAGGTGGCCATGTATGTTCACATATCCTAACAGTGACTAATAAAGTAGTATTGCTCCTTAACTAAAAGTTTTGTCTGATATACATGGAGATACACAGGCAGTAACATCATTAACCCCTGTTAAAAGATAAAAGCCTATTTCCTTCTCATAAAAATAATTCAAAAGTACGGAAATGAGTAAATGCACACAACAAAAAGTCTCACCATGCTCAGACAACCTAAAATAATAATTTATTGTTGTGTGCATGCCCATATGAAATGTATCAAATATTCATTATAAAAAAATTTTTCAGGATATCTATGGCAGTAATTAAGACACTATAAGGTGAGTTTAATAAAATTGTGAAATATTCTCTTAATATTTTCCTCATATGTATCCTTATCATGTTTTAGTCATGTTTCATTTGAACTGAGTGTAAAGATATAAGATAAATTTGAAGTTTTCTGTAAGCAATACTACTCATATTATTTATTTAAATACCAATATTTAGTATGTTTTTGGTGATTAAAATTGATGCAGTGAAAAAAATTTAAACTACCAGCTTTAAACAACAAAAATTATCAGATGATGTTGCCTGTGTATTTTTAAACTATTTGATGAAAAATAATGATGCATTTCCCTTTATTATGTAAACAACAGTCCTTACAAAGTACACGTACTATTGAGTTACTATTAAAAATATACTCCATTACTCATTTATTCATTCATCTCATGTAGTTTATGGAATACTTCATCAATCAATGAGGATAAAATAGTAGAAAATTACAATCATGCCCATCTTAATAAAGGCAAAATTTTATGTTGAATACAACTTCTAGCTGTCAGAAAATTGAAATTCTAAAATAGTTTCCTGCCCAAAGAAGTCCAAATATATGTTTGTATATGTTGTTAATAAAATCATGTTGAAAATATTATGAGATTAAATCTGAAAGTCAAGAAAGGGAATTCTATAAAAGAGCTGCTGATTCCTACACTCATACACATACACATGCACACATGCACACACGCACACATGCACACATTTTTCAAACAAATGGAAAGTGAAAGAAAAACCAAGGCCTATTGGCAAAGAGAATCAGTTTGTGAAATATTGTGGAACAGTGAACTACAGTCCAGTCCTTGAAGGCAGAGTGGAGAGCTAATCCTGGGACATAGTCTTACAAATAAAACCTATGTAGGGAAGAGTCCTACAATCAACAGTAAGGTGAAAAGTGAAGAACTAACATGAAAAAACTGAGAGAGAGAATAGGAAAAGATAGAGACATGGTAGTACAAAGAAATTGGACAGAATTTTCAAATTAAAGAGAGACACAATTGTGCAGATCCAGAAGGCACAAGTTGTTCAAATTAAGATAGATGAGATATACAGCAGGATACATTTCACTTATATTGCAAACACTGAAGGCAAAGCCTTAAAAAGTCTAAGAGCCACCACAGGGAAAAGAGAGAACAATTACCAAGTCAAGACAATTGGAAAAGTAGATTTCTCTACAGGAAACATTAAAGAAAGAAGGCAGGACTATAATGTTTTCAAAGTGCTGGGATAAATATCTTCTCTCAACTTCATGCCATTTAAATCTGTTTGAAACCAACGTGTAGCATACAAAGAAATTAAAATTGTGTTTAACACTGTAAAGCTCACTCTAAGTCTATAAGGAATGGGATGCAGGAAAATTGGAGAAATAATTGTAGAAGGAAAATCTGAGCATCAAGTAGGAAAATTATTTCAAATAAGTAATCAAGACTGTTATTTAAAGTGAATATGACATAATTTGTTCGAAATTCAATAAAAAGATGATCACCCAAAGGGCTAGCATTGGAATCATTTTGGACGGTAAAAAAAAATTAATCTGTTCAAGTATTGGTTGTAATCTGTGAACTGCTTTGTGCAGTGTATCATCACTTTGTTTTGGGATCTGTAAGACTATCAAAGAAGAGGAAAATTTGAGCATTTTATCAAGTGAAATTGTCAATCTCTAACATTATTGCAAATCAGAATGTCTTGAATGTGTATGAGGAATAAAACAATCCAGATAGAAATCCAAGTTACCATCTTTTTAAGACATTGTTGTGATTTAAATCTAGAATGTCTCCCTAAATTCTCACATGCTCAGAGGCATGGCTTATGGAAGATGACTGGATCACAGGTGTCTGGTAGAGCAGGGTCACTTGGGTGACCTAGAGGGGTGCATCTCCCTCCACAGGTCCTCCCCTTCTGCTCTGCTGCCTGATCTCCATAACCTGAGTAGTTTTTCTCTGTTGCAGGGCTTTGCACAAATGCTGTTTCTGCATTAGAATTTGTTATAAGTGTGGGCTGAATCTTCTGAAAATGTTTGTTGTTCATAATAAATCTGTCCTCTGTTAAATTGTGGATATTGGATTCTGTATCACATTGACCAGAATGTGACTGTGACTTACATGATTCAGTGTAAGATTCTTGAGTGAAGCTGTGTACATGATAAATTTTCAGTAAATGTTAGCTATCGTAAGTGTTATTCTCACCAGGACCTATATTCTCTTGGAAAATACAGTTAAGGGAGAAGGGAATAAAAACAGAAAAGCCAACAATAATATGGATCGAAGTCTGTGGGATTACATGGGTGGATAAATAATTAAATTTTAAGAGAATAGAACAATCAACAGGGTAAGTTACATATAAGCCAAGAGGTAAGGTGAAAAAATAGGAGAACTTCTTATTGTTAATAGAGTTGGATGGTTATGTCTAAATGTGGTTTACAGGTTCCAATATAATATTTGTAATTGTAAGAAACAAAATATTGTACAGATATTTCACTATAGATAGTGCAGTAATAGATGTACAAAGACATGCTTTGTTTTATAT
Organism: Heterocephalus glaber; assembly: GCF_053883595.1. Lineage (NCBI taxonomy): Eukaryota > Metazoa > Chordata > Mammalia > Rodentia > Bathyergidae > Heterocephalus > Heterocephalus glaber. The sequence goes on along the minus strand of NW_028258142.1, from coordinate 14,345,715 downwards.
CTTAATTGTGAAAAAGAAAAAAAATGTTATCATGTAGAACAGAGAAGTAATTCATTTCCTATTGAGATGACCGATTTCAGGTTATGTATTGATTGATTATAATATAAATCTTTATAAATTGAATGTCTTGGTGAAATTTCTATGTAATATACATAATGAAAACTGGAGACGATACATGTAGGTATATAGTACTATGTCTTGGTATAATGCACCCTTATTACATTCCTGCTAGGTCACCACTTTAGTTAATGCACAGTCTGTGCAGTGATGCAGTTCCACCCACAACACCCATTAGTAAAATGAATCATTTTCAAGGTTTCCCTATGGAATATTAAATAAACCAATAGAAAATATGTAGACTCAAAATGTGGGCAAGAAATTCCTGTTGAGTGTAGTTTGATGAATACTCTTCATGATTTTATTTTTGTCAATGACATTTTCTCATATAAACAAACAACTTTCTCAAGATATACTTGTATTCAATTAGACCCCACTTATTAGCTGAAATTACCAAATAAGATTCTAGATACATTTATAGGGAAATAAGAAATATTATGAATTCATATAATTTTTTTTCTTTAAGTGTTACTGTTAGAATTCTTAATAGCTTACACGTAGATAGAGTTCTATATCTTATCTGCTTGGATGTTGTTGGCACTGATTTTTATTATTAATATTTTTCTTCTGCATATAATTTTCTTTCCTATAATATCATTACGATGTTTACTACTGATCTCAATACACCTTTCTCCTTTGAGAAACTACTAACATAGCAAAGAGACAATGCATGATGTGGGAAAAAATTTTACCAGCTGTTGTTCAGACAAAGCACTGCTATCTCCAATATATAAAGAACTCAAAAAAATCAGATTTCCCAAATTTAAAGACCGAGTACAAGACTGGGCATTTAAAAATGAATAGAGACTTCTCAGATGAAGAAGTAGAAACAGCAAATAAATACATGAAAAAATGTTTCAACATCATTGGTCATTCATGAGATGCAAATGAAAACAACACTGAGATTCCATCTCACTCCAGAAAGAAAGGAAGCTATCAAAAAATCAACCAATAACAAATGCTGGTGAGGCTGTGGAAAAAAAGAACTCTTCTCCACTGTTGGTGGTTGCAGACCGCTGCAACCACTGTAGAGATCAGTGTGAGATTCCTCAAAAAACAAAAACTAGAGGTTCCATTTGACCCAGATACCCCTGTTCTTGGTATCTTGGATTTATTGTTTCTCTAAGTTTATGGCTGAACTTCTATAAAAACATACACTTGGGCATCCTCTTAAAAACAATATTATTGACTATAATAGATACTTGTTTCTTCAAGCATTAAAACATTGAATGTGAGTCAAATCCTGATCTAAAGACATTTTATAGCAAGTTTGGGTCTCTCAGTTTTATACTCTTGTGTTCATTTTACTTTCACTTTTGGCTATGTTTCAAGAATGACTATCAATCATCAAATAGTTTTATATTCCTCATACAGAAAATGTATTATTCACAAATATTACTTCATATTTATATACTATTAAATATCCAAGAGGTCTCTCTGGCTCTTCAGAGAACTAATAGTGCACTGAAGAATTATTATATTTCTAATATAAAGTATTCTCATTTATAATACTTTTAATCAGTGTTCCTAATGAGAAGTTCCAAAATAAATGACTGATGTAAAACTGATAAAAAAATTAATTTGCAAATATATTCTTCTGTTTGGAAGGTCAAGAACAAAGAGGTCTTCTGACAAACAGTTTTCTATTGTAATATTTTCATAACTAAAACTTCCTTTTAGTTTACCTCTATGATAATGATTTATTTTATTTTATTCTTCTTAATATGCTTAATTTTTAATTTAAAAGTTATTCACATGAGGATAGATTTGCTTTCTGACATGAGGTCAAGTGGCCAAGTAACATATCCTAAAATAATTCTATAATACGTTTATTCCCACACGGTGTTTCCACTCCTTCAGTTTCACAACTGTGCTGTGTTATTTAGGGTCCCAATACAATAATTTGAATCAATTTTAAGTTCAATTAAATCTTTTACTCTCAGTATAAACTTAAGTTGCAGTGTTAACAACATAGAACATTTGTCCTCTATGCCGCATAATCAAAGCTATTTCTAATGGCAGTTGCATGTTTTATAGGGATTATATTTCATACTTCTTGTAAATATATCTAATTAAAATGGGACATTTAATGTGAACTTTCAATTTATTTATTACCAGCAAAGGAAAGGGATCTTTGCCACATGTTCTAGTGGATTTCCTCCCTATTTGCACTCCCTTCACATTTAGGAAACTTGCCATTTTCAAATGCTTGTGATTTTTAGACTATTCCAGCAAGTTGCAGACTTTCATTTTGTTCAGTGACAACAAACTACTCTCCACATTTATTACCAGCCAGCTCCAAAAGCAGCACTCCATTAAGATTTCTTGAACCCCTCTAGCAGGATCCTCTAGACACTCTATGTAATTGAAAGTCATTTGATGTTAGGAAATATGTTCTGTCTTTTTTTTTATTGGTAGTGTCTGTCTCAATTACTACCACTGGGTGTCAGTTAATAAGTGTAGAAAGGAGAGAGCAAAAGATAATATTTTTATTAACAAACCTCTTGAACATAGTAGAAACAACTATCTTATTTTGTGAAAGTTTGGGGTATCTTTTCAAGCCAAAATACAGGATTTGTATCTACATTGAGCTCTTAAATTATTAGGGACAATGGCAACATTTGTATTGCTTGCATAATGTGTGATTTCAATGACAGAACATTAGGAGGCAGCCAGTTTGGCTAGTATCACAGAAGACGATAAAGATTATCAGTTTTTAGTAAGAAGAGCAATTTTTAAAGTTCTAAAAGTGTTAGCTTAACATGAACTTTGAGTATCTATTCAAGAGTACCGAATATATTTTGGAACAGAAATTAGTAATATGGGGTCCAGATTGAAGACCTGCATAAATGAATAATGTCACTATTTTGTAATCATAAGGGATTGTTTTATTTGCTTCATTGATATCAGCATGGTCATATGATTCTGGTCATTTGGTCTTGGATATTTTTATCTCTGGCTGAAATAGCACCTCTCTCTGGTTAGCACTTTTCTTATGTTAGAGTAAAGCTACAATGGGAAAAAGGGTAAACTTTTCTTTTTTGTTTGTTTAGAACCTAGCACTTTTGCATTCAGCTACATCCCCAGTTTTTTAAATTTGTTGTTGTTGTTGTTTCAAGTCATAGCCTTTCTGTGCCACTAATTTGATTAGTGGGCTCCAGGGTGGGCTCCAGATTGCTATCCTGCCTGAGAGTTCAAGAGTACTAGGATAACAGGCATGTATCACAGCACAGTATAGCATACCTTAACACTCCTGCTAACACATAATGTGTCATTTTTGCTGACATCCCATTTTCCAAAGGAAATTGCACGCTAAATCATAATCTATCTTGTAAAATAAGAGTTTTAAAACAGAATCAAAAATATTTTGTAACAAAAATCTACATTAAACAATGCTTTGTGAATGTAAAATCAACAAAGCAGAATGATTAAATATAATTTATCTGAAAAGTGCATTGAATATGAGATCCTTAATAGTAGAGGAAGGAGCAAACATTGAACAGCACAAAAGCCTTTTAATTGTACCAGCAGATAAGACAGTATCTGGGAAAGTATGTATGTGGATAGGCAGATGTGGTAGAAAGATGAATTAGGTTTCCCATAATTGCCTCAATTTTTTTAGTGAAGGATGAGGCAGGGTCATCAGCTGAAAATTGATAGTTACCATGAGAAGTTTAGAGAAAACGAGGTACTCCTCTCTGAGATAAGGAAAAAAAGGAAATTTCCACAAAAATAGAGCAAAGTAGTTTGGTAGTCTTGACATCAATTTGCAAACTATTTCTATGTATACAAAGATAACACAAAGATATGCATCACTGTTCTGTGTGTGAAGAAAATAAGTTAGGGTTGAACATTTTTGAAATTATATAACTAGAAATGAGGATATTCTGGCTATGAAAAGGACTTGTAAAGTAATATTTCCTGGAAAATTTGTAGTTTTTTCTGCAAAACACTTTCAGGAGAGCTTAAAAACAAAATGACCTTGGAACTTTTTGATGTATATCAGGATCATTGACTCTATAGTGTGTATGTGTGTGTGTATACACACACACACACACACACATATGTGATTGGTATATTTTTCCACTTAATTTCAGAGAAATGGGTGAAAATGCCTTAAGAATATCTTAAATTTGAAATTCTATCTAGCTATATTACTGAACCTGGATAATATCAACCAGAGTTGATGTTCATGCATCAGATAGAGGTGTAAAACATTTGATACAATAAGTCAATTAGAATGCATATTATAAAAGAGGAGTAATAGTTATCCCATTTTTAACATGAAGAAATTAAGAACAGAGAGGTTTACCCCTACGTGTACAAAGTCAAATATCTAGCATACAAATATTAGCTATTTGGTTCCAAAGACCAATTTCTAATATTCATTTCCATGTAGATTATGCCAAATTCCTGAAGTGTATAACTGTTTTACGATGATTAAATTTCAAAAGACCAAAGAAACAGCAGATCATGCCACTGGAATTTAGGTTGAAGTATGCTAAGGATGCTAAATTCTCTCCTCTACAAGATTTTATGCACAGCCCAATTTTGGATTTATTGTTTCTCTAAATTTATGGCTGAACTTCTATAAAAACATACACTTGGGCATCCTCTTAAAAACAATATTATTGACTATAATAGATACTTGTTTCTTCAAGCATTAAAACATTGAATGTGAGTCAAATCCTGATCTAAAGACATTTTATAGCAAGTTTGGGTCTCTCAGTTTTATACTCTTGTGTTCATTTTACTTTCACTTTTGGCTATGTTTCAAGAATGACTATCAATCATCAAATAGTTTTATATTCCTCATACAGAAAATGTATTATTCACAAATATTACTTTATATTTATATACTATTAAATATCCAAGAGATCTCTCTGGCTCTTCAGGGAACTAATAAAACCAATTGAAATTTCCAAAACTATAATTTAAATTATACATAAAGTAGAAACATTAACTTACCAGGATATTTTCCTGAAACTGCACCAATAAACCGAACTGTTTAGTAAAGAAACCTTTTCATACACAATGACAAGGACAGGACTTTTGTTTCTTAAATTACTGAATAAAAGTTTGATAGTTTTCAAAAATATTAAAAACAGACCTGGGAGTTATTAATGAAATGCCCTGAACTTTCTTTATAGTAAATTGACATATGCAATCTTCCCATGAAGTAAGTAGAAATAAGAATAATAATTTCATGAAAGGTGTGACAGAATGGCTCAGCAAAAGTATAGGTTCACTAATTGTAGCAGAGTTCATGCCTTTTTACTATAATTGGTTGGCAAGATCTACATAACTAGAGTTGGAATCTATTTCTGGATGCTCATTATAAGAAAATGCAGTCAGACATCATCATATTCAAAAACTCTAGACTGAAAATGATACCTCTGGAAGGATCATAGATAGATCTGATATGTTAATGTGAGTGAAGATAATCATTAAAACCTTGAGAAGGGTAAGTGGAAGAGCTATATCAAATAACTATATATATTAAAAGTGCAATTTAGTCATATCTAAACAACAGATTTTATTTTCTACTAGAAAAACAATGGTAAAAATAAAAATAGGGGTGAAAGTGATTAGTATGAAGGGATAAAAATGCATGCATAAATAATTGCTTACTAAGGGGCCAGGGATTTGGCTCAGTGGTGCTGCCACCTGCCTCTCAAGCACAAGGTCCTGAGTTCGATCCCTGGTACCAAAAAACAAAAGTAATAATAATAGTAATAATTGCTTAATATTGAAAATGTAAAAAATATAATGAATAGAGCTGGATAGTTTTAGGGTACAATGTTTAGATCTTCCTAAAATCTCTTATATTCAAACAATGATTTCTACTGACTGCAATAAAAGCAACCTTGTTTATTGAACAGCAAATAGCAGTTTAAACATTTTAGCTGCACATAAAAACACAACATATTAAGGTCAACAAGCATTAAAAACTTATTTTTATTCATATACAACCAAAAGTATTACATGTATATATTAATGTCTCAAGGTTCAGTTGGCTGCTTCTCATATTATGAGGTTTTAATTTTAATGCAACATTCCACTGCCTTTTCAAAGTCTTAATGCACCTGACTCGAGATGTTAAGAAAGATAGATCAAATAATTTCACAGTAGCTCCAGGAAAAGAAAATCAAAGTCACTGATTTTAATTCTTCTGTATGTATTAATATTTAAGTTTAAATGAAGGCATTGACTATCAGTCTTAGTTAATATACTTTGAATAATATCAGTTTAAAGCTAAAAGTAAATATAAATGTATTCATTTTATGGCTGTATGACAGGCCTTTTAGCTGATTTTATATTAATATTAAATATATGATTGTAATATATTGCAATAAGCTATTAAGTCACCAAATTATGTTTTCAGAATTTCAAAAAATTATTCTAAAAATCCATATGTACAACTCACTTTGAATGAGTCATGAAAAAACAAAACCTCACCAATAATTCATGCAGTAAGGTTTCTTTTATAACAAGCACGTATGTCAGTGAACACTAATGTGATATAAAATACTAAATTTTGACAAGATATGCCCCTATGTAAAGCTTATCAAACTTTAATCATGTCCTTTTGGTGAATTCTTCAGTTTTGTGACTGTGATGCAGCCCTAGATCTCAGACCTTAGGGACCTTAGACCTGCACATTGATAAGAAGAGATACACAGGGTCAGACCAGGTTTTGTATAGAAATAAAGCAGGTATGCAGGGCTCAACATCTTAAGCATTCTTTATAAAGCTGTAGCTTTTATTGTTTGGGAAAGAGTTAAGAGAATTTTTTGAGATTACTAACAGTCTAGATATGCAGCAGAAGATTATAGAGCTTTCTAAGGACAGTCTGACATGCTGTTCATGCCCAAGAGGAAGGAGCAGGTTACCCTGTGGGTTCTGGAGCTTACCTCTACTTCAATGAGAGAAGCTCCTGTATTTATCATTTGTTTGCAGATTAATTTCAAAGAAAAATTTTCAGGATTTGTTGACCTCTACTTCAGTAGATATGCAGCAAACTGTTTTTAAAATCACATAAAGAAAATATTTAATGAATTTTGTCTGCTGCAATATACTATATAAAACCATAGCCAATTAGAATGCCATAGTACTATAGCTCTGCTCAGTTTGCTCTGCTTCTTTTCTATGTGAGAATCATAACTGCTGCAGCCATTCAGCCAGTGCAAGTTCCGTATGTCTTCTCCCCTGTCCTTGCCTCACACCCACATGCTACTGGTATAACAGGCAGGCTTTGCCCTTGTCAGCCAATGGTATTTCCTCATTCACTTGGCCATTTGCAGTAACTGGTCGGTCTAGGCACTGAGGAGACTTTGGAGCTCCAAAAATTTATAAAGATTTATGTTTCTAACCTATGTTCTTTCACAACATAACCTCTGTGACCTGCTTAGTGTTGTGTTTAATTTGGAATCTCTGCCAATCTCGGTTCTATTGTTTCTTTTATTAAGAACTTTTCCCCTCTAAAATGATATCCTTCATGCATCTTTCTATTTATTGCATTTTTCCTTGCATTAATACTGACTGAATCTATTATTGATTATCCATTTGATTGTTACATCAAATGTTAATTTAAATTCTGCCCTCCTTATATTTTTGTTTGTGTGTTTTTCAGAAAAATGTCAATTCTAAGTTTGCAGTTCCATTGACATTTTTCTTCCCTGTCTCCAGACATACAGATCATTTAAAATAATAATATTAATAATAAAATAATAACAATAATAATAATTTGCTCTGGATAACAGACTACTTTCCTACATTCAGGTCTTTAAGGACAACTTCATACTTAACTTCCTTATAATTTCCCTTCTTAAGCAGGACTTCTCCATTCCCTGCCCATATCTTGTTCAATAGGAATAATGGTTAAAGATTTACTTGATATTTTTATTCTTCTTTCTTCCAAAATGCAACACAAATTATCAAGTTTTTCACAATCACCTACTGCAGTGCAAGATCAAAACTGATAGAGCTCTAAAACACAATTAAGGATATCACCATATGACACAGGCTTAGAAACATCTTTAGGCATGTGACTTGGTTTCTGGGCACGGAGCTCCTGAGTGCCCATGTGTGTCACCACCAGTCTCCAGGTACAGAGGTGGAGCTCACAACAGAATTCACCTGTGTCAAGATTGTCTCACTTGGTTCCACTACACCCAGCACAAAGGAAGGGGCCTCCCGGGGGGCCATTCCACCACTCCCAGTCCAGAGGAATGGGCTCCTGGGCCATGGTTCCACCACTCTGAGAGCAGAGGAGGTGAGTTGTACAGGTACCAAAAGCACCCCCACTGTCGAAATGAGAAGACACATAAATAACTCTCAAAACCAGACTTCCAGAGCACCTATAGCAACCCCAAAGGGAAATGAGATGGAACACGCTAATACTCAACCACATGGACTCCCTGAACAGGCAACAAAAGAGGATCTGGAAAAAATGAAATCAGAAATAATTCCTCAGACAACAGCAGAGATTGTGCTCATAGTGCAAGACATGACTGATAAATCTAGAGAGGAGCTGAGGAACATGATGGAATACCAACACAGGAATCCATAAAACAGATGCAAACAGATTTCCAGGAGGTCAAAAACTCCATTGAAAGTCTATACAGCAGAATGAGCCAATGTGAGGACAGAATCTCAGGTATAGAAGATAAGATTACAATTGGTGACCAGGAAAAGAAAAACTGCTTCAAAGTTGTAAGGGACCATGAGAAATCAATCCAGCAGCTGCTAGAAGATGCAAAGAAGAATAACATGACACTGATTGGAGTCATGAAGAAACAAGAGAGAGTGAAGAAAACTTTTCACAGAAGTAATGGCAGAAAACTTGCCAAGCAGGGGAAGAGAGTTTGACATACAGATAAGTGAGGCATGTAGGACTCCAACTAGCCTTGATCAAACACAAATTACACATAGGCATATAATTGTTAAGATTCCAGAAACCCAACAGAAGAAAAAAGTACTGCAAGCAGTTAGAGAAAAAGAAACAAATCACATACAAAGGAAAGCCCATCAAAATCACAGCAGACTTCTAAATGCAAACCCTCAAGGAAAGAAGAGCTTGGGGTGACGTATTCCAAGTCTGAAAGGAAAACAGTCTCCAACCCAGATTGATGTACCCTGCAAAACTATCTTTCAAAATTGATGGTGAAATAAGATACTTTCATGACAAAGAGCAATTAGGAACTTCATGAATATCTAACCAGTATGCAAAAAAATTTTAAACAATATCCTAGGAAAAGACAGTGAGGATCACAACCCCAGGAAGCACAGTGGAATGAATTCATCAGGAATGACAAGAAATTAAACACAAAGGAAGCAAATCCAACAAAAAGAAAAAGTCATGAGAGTGATAAGTCAATATGTATCAGTTATAACTATCAATGTTAATGGTCTCAACTCACCAGTAGAAGATATAGACTGGCAGAATGGGTCAAGAAGCAAGATCCAACAATATGCTACATACAAGAAACACACTTAATTCAAAATGAAACTCATAGACTGAAAGTTAAAGGGTGGAAAACAATGCTCCATATGACACCAACCCGATAAAAAGCAGGAGTAGCTACTCTCTTTATAGCTCAAGTGGCTTTCAAACCAACTCTGATTAAGAGAGAAAAAGAAGGACACTACATCCTTGTAAAGGGAACAATCCAACAGGAAGAGATGAGAATCATAAATATCTGTGAACCAAACATTAGTGCTCACAACTATATAAAACAAATATTAACAGACATGAAAACTCATATATGCACTAATACAATTGTAGTGGGGGACCTCAACACCCCACTGTCACAAATAGATAGATCAACTAGACAAAAAAATGAGGAATGAAATACTAGATCTCAATTGAACTCTTGAACAAATAAACTTAACAGATGTTTACAGAGTGTTCCACCCCACAAAATTGGAATACACATTCTTTTCAGCTGCACACAGGTCATTCTCCGAAATAGACGACATCCTCACTCATAGAACATGTTTAAGTAAGTCCAAAGGAACTGAAGTTATCCCTTATATATTATCAGACCATAGGTCAATGAAATTGGAGATTGATAGCAAAATAAACTGCAAGAATTTCATAAACACATGGAAATTGAACACCACACTTTTGAATAACCAATGAGTCACAGAGGAATTTAAAGAAGAAATCAGACAGTTCCTTCAATTAAATGACAATGCCAGTGTAACACATCAGAATCTATAGGACACAATGAAACTGTCTTATGAGGAAAATTCATAGCAGTGAATACTCATATTAGGAAAACAGAGTGAGCCCAATTAAACCACCTGATGCTGCACCTCAACTTCTAGAAAAAGAAGACCAGGACAAACCCAAAGCTCATAGGAGGGAGGAAATTTTAAAGATCAGAGCAGAGATCAAGGGAATGGAGACTAAGAGAACGATACAAAAAATTACTGAAGCCAAGAGTTGATTCTTCAAAAGAATAAACAAATTACCCAAACACTTACTGAACCTTATCAAAAAAAGGAAAGAAAAGGCCCAAATCCATGCAATTAAGAATGAAAAGGGTAAAATTACAAGGGACCCAGCAGAAATCCAGAGGATCATCCATACCTACTTCCAGAACCTATACACCAATAAGAGGGAAAACACAGAAGAAATGGACAGATTCCTAGATATGTATGAATTCTCAAAGTTGAACGAAGAAGACCTACAAATTCTAAATGATCCAATATCAATCAATGAAATTGAAAATTTAATTAAAAACTTACCAACTAAGAAAAGCCCATGTCCTGATGGCTTCACTGCTGAATTCTACAAGACATTTAGAGAGGAACTACTGTCATTACTGTTTAAACTCTTCAATGAAATTGAAAGGGAAACAATACTCTTGAATTCATTCCTGGAAACAACCATCACCTTGATCCCCAAAGCAGAGAAAGACCCAGTCAAAAAAGAGAACTATAGGGAAATCTCACTAATGAACATAGATGCAAAAATCCTTAATGAGATACTGGCAAATAGAATGCAAAAGATCATCAAGAAGATCATACACCCTGACTATGTGGGATTCATCCAAAAGGATACAGGGATGGTTCAGTATATGAAAATCAATCAATGTAATACACCATATCAATAGACCCAAGGACAAAAAAATATGATTATCTCCATAGATGCAGAAAAAGCATTTGACAATATCCAACATGTTTTTATGATAAAAACCCTACAAAAAATTGGAATAGATGGTCTCTACCTCAAACTGATAAAAGATATCTATGAAAAACCAACAGCCAATATCATACTAAATGGTCAAAAACTGAAATTGTTCACATTAAAATCAGGAACAACACAAGGATGTCCACTATCACCACTGCTGTTCAGTAGAGTTTTGGAAATATTAGCCATGGCAATTAGACAAGAGAAAGAAATAAAAGGAATAAAGATAGGAAATGAAGAAGCCAAATTGTCATTATTTGCCAATGACATGATACTCTATATAGAAGACCCCAAGAACTCTACCAAAAGTCTTCTAGACTTAATAAGCAAATTCAGTACAGTAGCTGGATACAAGGTCAACACACAAAAACAATAGTTTTCCTCTACATGAACAATAAACTCACCGAGAGAGAAATAGGACAAATAATTCATTTCACAATAGCATCCAAGAAACTGAAATACCTAGAAATCAACCTAACAAAAGAAATGAAAGACCTCTTTTCTGAAAATTATAGCACTCTGAAAAGAGAGATTGGAGATGATATCAGAAAATGGAAATAAATACCCTGCTCCTGGGTAGGAAGGATTAATATAGTGAAAATGGCCATACTTCCAAAACTGCTATAGAGATTAAATGCAATCCCAATTGAAATCGCAGCAGACTATTTCGTGGGCCTTGAGCAAACAATCCAAAAGTATATTTGGAACAAGAAGAGACCCAGAATAGCAATAACGACTCTAGGTAACAGAGACATGGGAGGGGGTATCACAACCCCCAACTTGAAACTCTACTACAAAGCTACTATGATAAAAACAGCATGGTACTGGCAAAGAAACAGACCTGAGGACCAGTGCAACAGACTAGAAGATGCAGAAACAACTCCAGACACACTTAGCCATCTCATCTTTGATAAAGGAGCAAAACACCCTTACTGGAGGAAATATAGCCTCTTTAATAAGCAGTGCTGGAAAAACTGAGTATCAATTTGTCAAAGATTAAAATTGGGCCTATATCTCTCATCATGTACTAAACTAAAATCGAAGTGGATTAAAGATCTAAATATTAATATAGAAATGCTGGATTGGTTGGAACAGAGGTTACATAGAGCTCTTGAAGACATTGGTGTAGGAATAGATTTTATGGGCAAAGCCTCAGTTGCCCATGAACTAGCACAAACAATCAACAAGTGGGATCTCTTCTTATTACAAAGCTTCTGCACAGCAGGAGAAACCACCAGCAGTGTGAAGAGACAACCTACAATGTGGGAAAAAATCTTCACCTGCTATTCCTCAGACAAAGGTCTACTATCTCAAATCTTTAGAACTTAAAAAAATCAGACCTCCCAAATTTAAAGACCCAATCTAAAAATGGCCATATGAAATAAACAGACATTTCTTAGGGAAAGAAGTAGAAATAGCAAATAAACATATGAAAAAATGTTCAACATCACTGACTATTTGAGAGATACAAATGAAAACAATGCTGAGATTCCACCTCACTCCAGAAAGAATGGCTGCTATCATGAAACCAACCAATAACAAATGCTGGTGGGGCTGTGGGGAAAGAGGAACCCTGCTCCACTGATGGTGGGAATGTAGACTGGTGCAACCACTGTGGAAATCAGTCTGGAGATACCTCAAAGAACTAGGATTGGAAGTCCCATTTGACCCAGCTCTTTCTCTGCTGGATATCTTCCCAAAGAATGAAAAGAATCATACCACAGTGATATATGTGCACCCATATTCATAGCAGCAGGATTTGTAATAGCTAAAGCTTGGAAGCAACCCAAATGCCCATCAACTGGAGACTGGATAAAGAAAATGTGTTTTTTTAATAAAATGGAGCACTACTCAGCCATAAAAAATGAGAAACTAGAGACATTTATAGCTAAATGGATGCACATTGAGGTGATACTGTTAAGTGAAATAAACAGGATACACATGTGTAAATACCAAATGGTTTCTCTAATGTGAGAAACTGAAAGTATAAATAAGGATTAAAAGCTATAATAGATAATGTGAAATAGGAAGAAAAGGGGCAAAGGGAAGGGGAAGTGGGAGGGGTAGTGGAAGGGAAAGAAGGGAATGGAATTAATATGAGAAAATGGAAAAATGGAAACAAAGCCTTTGTAAATAAGGAGGAATAGAGGGGTTGAAGGGAGAACAGGGGAAAGGGGAAAATAAGAATGAAGAGAGATTATGTAAAGGTGCAAATTTCCAATGATGAATGTCATTATATTGTATACTTAAAATATATCAATAAAATAAAAATAGAAAAAAGAAACATCCTTAGACTTTCAGTCATAGAAAAGTTTCTTTCTGAATTTGTGCTGTGCACAATTTTCATTACCACCAGCAACAGCTCTACCCATGCACCAAATTTATCGAACTTGCTTCTGTGTTAAAAGGAGGAATCAGACACTTTTCTTTGTTTTTATTTTTGAACTTTTTTTCTGGTGTGTGAAAAAACCAGACAAATTCAAGGGTGTGAATATTTCATAGGGAATGACCTCCAACTCTTACAAAAATACCACAGTCTTAGTTTCTAGATAAATTAGACTAACATTTTAACAATATTTTACTGAATCCTTAGTGGGATTGTATACTATATACTTTGTTAAAAATACATATACAATCTAAAATTGTTGGTGGAACATAGTAATGGCTCTATTATCTATAAATGATAAAGGACTCCCAAATATAATATTTTATATTTGTAGCTTTGGTTACAATGTCGACATGCATGATTCATATAATTCATACAAGGAATATATTCCCTCTCAATATATAGATAAAAAACAGATTTTAAGACAAGATTAAAACAAGTTTGTTATATTTTTGATAATTCAATTTAGTACTTAACTCACAAAATGTTAAAAAATCGAATGTTTGAATTGACTGCCTTACTTGGTATCTTGGTAAATGATTCTCATTACCTGTATATATTATAACAACATAATTGCTTGATTCTCCTCAATGATTTCATGCCTCTTTTCAGAATAATAATTATGCACTCAGTTACAAAGTCAAATGCACACTGCAAATTATATGCCCTCCTTACAATGGATAGTTTTTCCTCGGAAGCGTTTTTATAGAAAGGTCATAAGGATGAAAATAAATATATAGAAGTAAGATAAGTCATAATGATGATTGTTGAAATAGAATAGTGGAGTGAAAAAAGACTTATTTTTGTTTGGTCTGAAATTAAAATATAGGGTTTTGAACAACATTATATCTTCTATTCATTGGGCAGTACATATTCCTACGCAATAATAAAAATGAATGCATTATGAAACATAAAAGAAAAAGTACTCAATGCTTAGCATATTCCATGCTTAAGTTTTAAAAATAGAATAGAAACAGTACGTAATAAGATAAATTACATCTCATTTATTTCAAATCTTTTCCAGATTCAGTCATTTATTATACTCAATTAATACAGCAATCCCCTCTGTGACATATGTGGAACTGTCCTATGGGCAATTTCTTCTCAAATTTTTGTTGATTGGGTAGTAAGTTCAAAGAAATTGAACTTCTCCACCACTCATTCTCCTATGTTTATATGTTTTTGGAAGATTACCTGTTTTAGTTGTTCTACACTAATTCAATGTGGTTTTAAAAATTATTATTGTTGTTATTCAAGATGTCTCCCCAAAAGGCTCGTTTATTGAATGCTTAGCAGATTTGGTGGGGTGGTAATTGGATCATAAGGCCCATAACTTCATTAAGTGGAATAATTCATTGCTGCAATCATAATTTGATGGCATTATTGGGAAATGATATAAGCAGATTTGGCCTAATGAAGGGAGTGGGTCATGGAGGCATCACCTTAGGAAAGATATCTGGACCCCAGTCTCTTCTAACTCTGCCACCTGGACATCATGAAGTGAGCAGATTTTCTCTGACACACCCTTTTGCCATGCTGTTTCTGCTTTGCCACAGGCCTAGAAGCAACAGAGCCATATGTGCATAGACTGGGTCTGTGCCTGGGAAAAATAACTCCCAACATGTTTGTTGTTAGAGGTGCTGAATTTATGTCTCCCAAATATTGGAGAACAAATTTCAAGAACAAAGGAGGTTAAAAGCAGAAAAGGTTTATGGAAATCTCTGATAGACAGGAGGAGTCCAAACATGGGTTGTCACAGAGGCTTTTTCTCCAAGGATATTTTATACAGAAAAATCATAATGTGGGTACACCATGAGTCATATTACAATCAATAGATAGGATAACAAGTATATTCCTTCAAATAATATTGATCCGATAGGGAAGTGAAGCACATAGCAAGGGTATAAAACAAGCATCGTTAATTTTGGCTTATCTTTAACTTCTAATCAAAGAAAAAAACATTCCTGAAAAGGATAAAAGTATGGGTCCAGATGTTCTGGTCACCCACCAATGTGTCTGACGCCTATCTTGGTCCACTGGACTAGGTGGTGTTAATTATCATATAATCTCAAGTTTCTATTTATCTATAGAGAGGTGCACAAGCCTGGCTATTGATCTCCACCTTGAGGCAAGGCCCTCTTCAGATTCAATTCTAGCTACAAGTTTGGTGCATCTCCATCTTCCTCACTGACTCCTTCAAGGGCTGTCTGACATCCTATTAATTTCCATCTAACTTATCTGTCTATAATACATCCATGAACCAAAATATATCTTTTTTCCTTTCGTTGTTTATGTTAGGTATTTTACCCCAGAAATGAAAAGCTAGTGAATGCTGAAAATTAGTACCAGAGAAGTAGAGTCATTATTGTGAATCTACCTGATGATGTAGCTGAGAAACCTTTGGAATTGGTTTTTAGGAGGGGTTTGGAAAATTTGAGGAAGCAAACTAGACCAATCTAGAATGCTATAAGTGGAGTTTAATGGGCAATTCAGCTCAGGGCTCAAAATATCAGATTCCTGATTAGAATGCAGACAGTGAAGACTATGTTGACGAGATTACAGATAGAAATGAGGACTTCATACTGATTTGGAGTAGAGGCCAATCATGTGACATTCTGGTGAAGAATTCCTCTACATTTTGTTCATACCCAAAAACTTTGTGTGAGGCTGAGTTTAAAGGCAATGAACTAATTAATTTGGTTGAAATTTCAAGACAGCACTACCTTCAGACAGTGGCATGGATACTGTGGCTGCCTTTAGCCCAAATTACAGTGAGAAGAGCAAAATGCATAGCCTCAGGGTTTGAAAAACTTTCAGTTTTGCCAGGAAAGGAACTCATTTAAAACTATGACAAAAATGATGTAATTACTGAAAGTAATTTCTAAAAGAAACCTAATACATTTTTACTGGAACAATAGAAAAGGTATCTTTAAGGCATCTAAGGAATTAACCAGAGTCCACCTATCAAAGTTTCAATGATATACATATATAAATCCCCTTGAAAGAATTTGTTTTGAGAAAAGAGCCTGGGGACATTTTCTATACCCAGGACTTCCTAGAGAAGTGTTTCCCTATGTTCAGCCAGGCACTCAGAAGCTTCTACAGCTGTGGTCCAACTGGGCCTGTCTACTGCTCAAGCTGGCAGCAAAACTTGATGTTGATCATGTGATGCTGATTTTGGAGGTCTGTAGAATTTGGAGGAATTATGGGGTCAGAGGGATATCTACCCAGATTTCACTGAAAGGTCTGAAAATCCAGGCAATTTGTCAGAGTCAAAATCCCTACAAGCAGCCTCTGAGATGAAATGGAAGCTATGTCAGAGAGGCCAAAACTGCAATAGACAAAGATGCCAGAAAAGTAGAATAAATGGAAAGTAAAACTTCAGGAAATGAGGGAAGCCAGCCGAAGACAAGGGTCATGTGGTCCAACACCAACAAGACCATAGGAACAGGGCTCCCCAATCCCTTTGGGACTTACATTTCACCACAATATGCCCTGGGAGCATATGGACATTGAGCTACAGGACTCAATGTTTCCTTGCAGAATTTTTCTCCTATTTAGGTTGGATTCCTTTCAATTCTCATATTTCTCCCTTTTAAAATGGAAATATTTACTCTATGCCATGCTGTCTTGGAATTACATGCCTTGTTTCTAAATTTTGATAGGAGCTCACAGCTAAAAGTTTTCCTTTTGTGAAAGAGAGGTTTTGGTCCTGAAATTTTGAGTAATGTTGGAGCTGTTAAGGTATTGGCAACTTTTGAAGATTAACTAAGTACATTTTTCATTATGAGATGAACATGAGACTTTAGGGGAAATATTATGATTTAAAATGAGTGTTCCCCAAAGACTTATATATTGAGGGCCTGATCCCTAATGCAGCAATATTTAGAGGTAGAGTCTAGACAAGTGAGTAGATGTCAAGGCCTTTAATTTATCAGTGTATTAATTTATTGATGAGATAATCATCAGATGGCATTATTTGATGATGGAAAATGGCTCTGGGGCCTAGATGAAGGAAAGGGATTATGGGATATGATCTTGGGGATTCTGTTTCATCCCTTTCCCCTTCCTCTGTTTCAGACTTTTTCTTACCCTCTCTGCTTACTGGACACTATGAGGTGATCAGCTTTCCTCCTCTATGCTGCTCCACCATTATGTTTCTTACCTTGGAGCCATGCAAGTAAGGACTAAGACCTCTGAAACAGTGAACTGAAAATAAATCTTTCTTGTTATAAGCAGTTTGGTCTGGTATTTGTCACAGTGTTGGAAATCTGGTAGCAGTTTCCCAAATATGTCTAAAAATTTTATGTCTGTATTTACACACAACCTTCTTCAAAATATAGTTAAACATGAATTTTGAGTATTAGAACCACAGGATCAATAGTTCAATCTATGTCATCTATCTATTTATCTATCTATCCCATGAATAGTTTTTATCCATTGTTTTCTCAAGAAAAAAAAAGAAAAGAAATTGGATGACCAAGGACAGAGGCCCTGAAATGGCTCCAGAAAACCTAATATGGAGTCTGCTGAGTCATCGTCCTCTGAGGATTTTACAAAAACATCTAATAGGTTGTCTACATCTCTCAGGAACCTCCCAGAGCATGATCAGATAGGACATTTCGGGGGGGGGGGATTGTTTCATGGGTCCTGCATGGACACTGGAACACTGCATAGACTGGGCTCTAAAAAGTATGTAGTCTTCTATAGGGTACAGATAATATCGTTTACGCAATGGTATGAGCTCTCTTCTAAACCTCTTAAATACTCCTACACAAAGATCTTTCATGGATACCCTGCTCAGGACTCCCTCTTTGTTAATGGGAGATTTTCTTTACCTTTATGTCTTTTAAATAAATTTGCTCACCCTCTGTCTCCTCCAGTTTTATTCTTCATCTCCAAGACACATGACCCTGGTGTTCCAGCAATAGTATGAAAAGTCTTGGCAATGAAAATGTTTTCTCATTTTGAAGAGAGATTTGGAAGTGACAAGAGAAAATTGGCTGTGTATGAAGTTCCAAAAACTCTGAAATCTAATTTTAAAATGTATGCCAACCATAAGAGCACTTAATGAAGAAATAGGCCAACACATTTTAGTTAAGACAGTTTTGTAACATTTTTGATAAACTTTTTATCATCTTATATTCTCTAGCTTTCAGCAACCACGGTGGTGAGAGAAAATGAATTATGGACTTTGTTCTTAAATAATTGTGACTGCCTTTTGATATTCCTGATGATTGGTTTTCTGAGGGAACATTGGCCCAGGCTTACCTTTGTGTTGCCTACTCCAGGGTGTGGCAATATCAGAGGCCAGTGTCTACTGAAGTAATTTAAAGGTATGTAATACCCATAGACGCTGGAGAAAATATTTTGTAGTCATATATATGTTGAAATTTTAATAACCAGATACAGTTTTGAAATCCTATAATGTAAAATCAAGATGGCATATGATCTAATTTGAAAATAAGTAAAACACTTGAGTAGATATTTCTCCAAAGGAAAGATAAAAGGAACAAATAAGTACAAAAATATGAATATAACTCATTAGTGATATGCAAATCACATATGATATGGAACCACAATGAGATACCAATTCATATCTCCTAAACTAGTTATCACATAATCATTGAAAAATGACCATGTTGGCAGGATATAAAGGAACTGAGACTCTCATGAATTGTTTGTGAGAATGCAGATGATGCAGCTAATCCTGGAAAACTTACAGTTCTTCAAGAAATTCAGTATCAAATTACAGTTTGACCCAGTAAATCCACTCCCAGGTACATGTTTAGATGAGATCAGGCACGTTCAGGGTGGTATGGTGGTAGACCCCATGTACATATTCAAATGTGTAAAAGGAATTATTAATATCTAAAATATCTAAAAGAAATTATTATATGTAAATGTTTATAGGAACACAATTTATAATAGCTTGAAGGGTGAAGTAACTCAAATATCCATTGATGAATGAAAAAAATAAATTAAGGCAAATACAAAGAAGGAGTAATGAAGGACATATATCCTCCTACAATGTATATAGATCTAGAAAACATTATGCTCACCAAGTAAATCTAAACACACAAGATTACGCATCATATAGCTCTATATCTATGAAACATCCAAAATAAGTAAATCTCCAAGGCAGAAAGGAAAGGGGTGACTAGCAAGATTACAGAAAGAGGCATAGTTATTTAATAGGTATAATAGTTTTTTCTTCACTTGATTAAAAATGATTTGAAACCAGATATAATGGTGACAAACATTGTGAATATATTAAATACCACTGCGTTGTGAATTTTACAATTGTTTTTATATTGTGTAAATTTCAGTTTACACACACATATTTATATCCACATATTAGGAGGTGACAAAATAATAAGAGAATAACTATAGTTAAAACATCATGTATCATTATCCTCAAGGTAGTTACTCAGTTCACACATAGATGAAAATTATTCTTCCAAAGAAGAAATAGATAATAATACAAAAATTTGTTTTCAAGGAATTAACATAAACTAGTAGTGTAAATGAAACAAATTAACATATATATTATAATATTTTTGAAACAACAGAATAGGTAATTTGGAAGTATTTGAACTTCTCCCTACTTCCTGTTGATCTCTTCTATTTCATTTATATGTATATATATTTTGGGCTTCTCATATAAGAGGAAACATGTGATATTTAAGCTGAAGTATCTGACTCATTTCACTTAACATTATGATCTAATTTTGCAGTCCTGGAATGTTGAGTGATAGTAACTACTGGAAACATGAAAATCTCCATATATTTTCACTAACACATAAAGTAAGGGTCACTAAAATAGAACTAAATAGCAGCACATAGATCCGATGCCTAACACTGCTAAACTCTAAACAAAAAGCATTATAGTGTAATTCAAAGAACTTCAGACATTAATATTTAGGAAGTATAATTTAAAAATATATTTTCCAACAGTAGCAATCTCCACAAAGGCAACAGGGAACAAAGTACTTTAACTATTTTATACTACGTATTAAGATAAAATGAGAACTATATCACAGAAAAATTTCTGAAGTCTCCAAAAATAGGAGATGTCTTCCTTTTATAGAGCCAATGAAATAGAACTCATCCCACGTGGCCAACATAAATGATAACTAGTTGTGAAATAAGTCATGACATCACAATTTGTAGCATATAATTCATCTAAAATTGACCTGGTAATCAGGTGACCCTCTGTTTTAGGTGATTGGTTTTATCCAAGAGAGAACAAACTCTTTAAGTTTTCAAGACAGAGGTAATCCTACATCTGCAACAAGGTTATTATTTGTGTTGATGGGCATATAGTGATGGCTCCCAGGTCCTTGATAAAGACAGTCTGGGTCATATAAAAAATTGTATATGAATTTCAAAAAAGGAGAAAATACTTGTGATTAAAAATTTTCAATGTTAAATATTCTAAGGAAAGGAGAGGAATTTGTATCCTAGATTTTTATTATTTTATTTTATTAGTACATGTTTGTAGAGCATGAAATTTGCATTTATGAAGTTTACATTCATGTACATGGGTACATGTACATATTGCAGGTTGTTTCTTTTTTCAGTTCCCTTTCCCTTCTACCCATCTCCCTCCCTACACTTTCAAATGCTCAAAATATGACATACAATGTTTACATTCACTGAAGTACTTTCCCTTCCCTTCCTCATTTCCCCTTCTCCTTGGTCTCCTAGACCCTTTTCCATTTGCAAGAGATCAATCCCTTTTTTCCCTCCTAACTAGCTTTTATCATGGTCTTTGTACTTTGCTTTACTAATGAGAGTGATACTATATGGTATTTAAGCTTGTGTCTGATATATTTCACTCAACATTGTGTTTACAAGTGCACCCAATTTCCTGCAAAAGTCTCAAATTCATCTTTCTTTATAGCCAAATATTCTATTATGTACAGATAACACAATTTTTTATCCATTCATCTGTTTATAGCTATACAGGCTGATTCCCGGATTTATCTAATATAAATTGTGCCATTATAAACACTAGTGTGCATCACTGTGATGTGATATTTTTGTGAGCTCTTTTAGCCTGATCCTAGAAGGAGAATAGCTAGGTCATATGGAATTTCTAATTTTATTTTATTGAGAAATCTCCATACTGATTTTCATAATGATTGTACTAGTTTATATTGCCACCAACAATGCAAGAGGGTTCCTTTTTCACCACAGCCACAAAAGCATTTATTATTCTTTGACTTCTTGATGATTGGCATTCTTTCTTTGCCATTCTTTCCTGTGTAAGATGGAATGTTAATATTGTTTTAATTTGCATTTCTCTAATGGCCAGAGAGATTGAACATTTTTTTCATATATTTGTTGGCCATTTGTATGTCTTCATCTGAAGGGAGAGTTAAGCCTCTTAAATCTGTATGATTTTACATTAGTGTCACAAAATTGCCTAGAAGATATAAGTATTCCTATCACAACCCTACTTCCTCATATGTCTATCTTGAATCCTTAAAAATATGTTATTGCATATTTAATCAATGGTGGTGCAAACCTAGTTTCTCTCCAGATATAATATCTTTTTCAACCAAATCAGTATCGTCATTGAAATCCTGAACACAAGTGGTGAGTTATTAAAAGAATTTCAATCATAGTTGTAAAGATAATAAAGAACACTTTGCCATTATCTAGCAGTGACAAGAAAGGTACTTATATTGCCTTTATAGGATCTATGTCCACTCCTGTCAGTCATACCAGTCTGAAGATATCCAATAGAGCCATAAATCTATGGTAAAATTGTACTGATTGTACATGGTAAGCAGTAAATATCAAGCACACTAGATGTCAGAGTTTGGATGTATGCTGAGTTATGCTCTCTGATACAAAAGATAGTTTACTGAACACAAAAATACAAATATAAATTTACAACATCTGCTGAGTGTTTTCAAACTTTAATTCAATAATATACCATAAGTTGTTACTAACTTCCAGCCAATTTTGAGCAGGGACTAGGGTGAAAAAGAATAGGTATATTGGAAGCTACTATTGATATTTTTGACACAGCAATATTACTCATACTTAAAGTTTCTACAGAAAGTAGTGAGAGTCTGCTAAGGTCATGTCTTAGTAAGCCTGTACATGGCACACAAATATCTTTACATACTTTGCTCAGATGTTGAGGTCTATCCACATACCTCTTCACCATATATCTTTGTCACCAATTTTCTAATCATGTTCCTTCCAAGTCCATGATGATCCTGACAGATGATTGGCCACAGCTCATGAATCAGTACATAGTCACATATCTGGTCATTTTCTTCTTAGGAAAATATATCACCAAGTGCACTGTCTGAAGTTCTGGCCACTGTGATGATTTCTTTTCACTATCACCCCTTCATGGATGTTATGCAAGGGGCTGTAGCGACTCAGTTGTCCACTTTCAGGTGGTGTTTGCAAAACATTCAGAAACATGTGTAAACAAGGGCCTAGTCATCTCTTCTTCTATCAAATGATTGCTGAATGCACTCCATGATGTCATAGGTTTATGCTGGGAAACAGAAGTCAGTATAGCAAAAGTAGGAAACCTGGGCATTCCGGAACTACTTCTTGTAACTCACTTGTGCCTTTGGGACCT
Source organism: Heterocephalus glaber (assembly GCF_053883595.1). Taxonomy (NCBI): domain Eukaryota; kingdom Metazoa; phylum Chordata; class Mammalia; order Rodentia; family Bathyergidae; genus Heterocephalus; species Heterocephalus glaber. The sequence goes on along the minus strand of NW_028258142.1, from coordinate 14,322,399 downwards.
GACTCGGCTCAGTCATGTATATACCAATCCCATTTAATGATGGACTGTTGCTGTGCATGGCCAACCTTATGATGTGGTGGGTCAGATAATTCACAGTTCATGATGGGCAGATCAGGTCACACAGTAACCTGGTGTCCCATGCTCAGCTTTCAGTTACCATGAAGGCCCAGGAGTAATGCAGGAGCTGATTCCCACAAGAAGAGTAGCACATAATGTCAGAGACCTGAAAAACTGTACTGATACATGTTTGTGTTAGATTCTTTAATGAAAAATCTAGTGGTATTACTACTGAGATTCTGAAATATCATCTCAGAAATCTATGCTTCAGATATATTCTTTTAATATGCAAAACATCCTACAAAGAAACCCACACTCCTTGAGTTGATCACAATGTTTTAAATATTGCTGTCTAATCAGCATTGGAGAATTCATTAGTTCACATGGAAAGATGAAATAGTTTAACCTTTAAATAATTTAGAAATGAATTCTATTTAAGTGTTTCCTAGAAAAATTAAACAGATACATTGACCCTTGCATGGACCAGTTATGATAGTTTTTAGCTTATGTAATGCCTTCTAGGAGGTATACTATGTTTATAACACTGTTTAGCTCCATGAACAACCAGACTTAATGAATTAATCTCTTTATTTTACTATGCCATTTCTTAATTTTGCACTGAATTATTAATAAATGTAGTGACTGCTAATCTTTCTTACCAGTTTTGTGTGGCTACAAAGCGAAAGAGATTCTGTGCCAATGGAATAGCAAATTACAATACAGGTCTCCTGAACTTGACATGCACACCAATGGAGCTATGGGGCTGGAGTAGAGCCAAGGGAACAAAAAGGCATATAGTATATAAAGGCAACATTGCATTAAATCACAGACCTATTTTGTTCAAATACTGTTAGAATTAGGTAACAAAAGATTGTGAGCTAGAAAGACAAAAATGAAATTTGAATAATACAATGTAAGCCAAGATTGTACAAAATTTTCTTGGTAATGACAAAATGTTAGAACATGATAAATGGCAGGCAAGAAGTAGAAAAGACTGTTGGAAGAAAATTTCAAAGTACTATGAACATCTGTGTTAGTGGAGTCCTTTTGTAAAGGCCTGGGAGTCTTATTGGAAAGAAACAGTGATAACATAACAAGTTAGGTCTCTCAAGATATGAGAGCAAAGGACCCAGGTTCTTCAGATATGAAGTTCCTTAGAGCTGAGCCTGTTAGAGCTGTTGGAGAGAAGTGGAGGCCTGATGTCTTGTCAAAGCATGGGAACCTGAGAATGTCTCCCACTTCCAGCCACTGGCACTATGGAGCCTGAAGAGAGGAGCGTCCCTGAGCACATGAGGTTTCTGGGGCTTTCTCTTCTGTTTTGTTATTGAAAGCAAAAGGTCTTATTCGTGTATCTTGTACCTCTCCCTATTCCTGAGGGATATTTATAAAACCTAACCTCACAAAGTTTCAAGCAAACAGCTTAAGTTCATTTGTAGCACAGTACAATCTCTCGTAGGACTGGCAGCAAAACATCTCTGTTCAGCTGAGGAAAAAGTGACAATTTACCAGTATGAGTAAGATGTTTGCAAGTTTTATTCATATTAAAGAGTGGAATAGTGTTGGCAATCCCATCCATTTTCCAGACACCAAAAACAAACAGTAGCACTTAATCACATATCTTACATATGAAAGAGCTAGAGTTGAAATCTGCTCATCATTTATTTTAAAGCTTTTCCACTGTATCACACTATATTTCAGATATTAACCCATCATTAGTCAATTGTTAAGCTGTATTTCTACATATTTACTTTGTCTTTAGATAGAGAAAAAGCAGATTTCATAATCTAAGTAGTATGAAAAGGTATGAACATATTCTGGGGTACTTATGCTACTTGATAGACAATAGGCTACCTGTAAAATTTATCAATGACTCTCTCCCTTCAATAACATGGCAATGATGAATATTTGACTCTATAAAAAGAAATATCTTTAAAAGAATAAATTTCCTTGAAACACTTTGTTTTTTTTTTAATTTTTACTTTTTTAAATGTATTTTCTTGTTTATTGTGGAATTACTCACAATAGCTAAGAAATGGACACAACCAAAGATTCTACTAATTAATGAATGGATAAAGAAAATGTACATTTACACATAGAATACTATTAAGTCATTACAAAGAAAATCATATTTGCAAAACAATGGATAGAATTGAAACACATTAAGGGAAATAATGAAACAAAGACACATGTTTTCTTCCTCATACATGGATGGAAAGAACAAAATCTTGCAAGTTATTGCATCATCAATATTTTGTCATTTCTGGAATGTATTTCATTCTACTGGATCTAATGAGAAGATATTTTTACCAGTGAGTATTATTGTTTTCCTTTCATTGTGCAATTATTTTTTTGAAATAGAGAAAACAAAATATTATTAAATGGCTTAGAAAACATGTGGAATCCTGTTAGGTGTTGGGACAGAGAGCTACTTAACTGGATGGCTGATATTTGATAACTTTGAAATCCCATATCCCTAGAGAAAGGGGAAGCTTCTAAATTTGATGTAAAATTTTGGTAGCCAAATTGCCAGGTATATTTATAATTTCAATGCTGTTGATACAGAGCCTGAGGTCCCAAGAAACCAGCAGTGTTAAATAGCAGCCAGAGTTGGTGCTAGACACTGAAGGATTTCATCCAATTTAGGACTCACCAGTTGTCTATAAATTGCACCTTTCCATGATTTAGTTTGAGCTAAAGTTCATTTTCAGGTCTCCTCAACTAAATTATGAGTCCAATGCAGTGAATACCAACAACGGACAACAACAAACACTACAAGGTAATATAGTGCTGATGACAGGTCAGTTATAATTATTGTACTTGGACAAGTAGATCTGTTTATCCAATGGGTAGACACTTAAGACACATCCAAGCCCAATCATGTGGTTGGTGATATCCTCCAACATTTTCAGTAGATTCATACCTCAAAGGTACTTGGCTGAAGAGTTCAAATTCCTCAGTTGCTGCAAAAATCCATGCGCTAACTGTCCTGGAACAGGTTCCTTCATGTTTAAGACAGTGAAACACTTCAGTGCTACATTGCTCTTTCAAATAGTAATGTCACTGTGCCAATTCAGACCTAACTCCTCTGTGTGTTATTGACTGGGAAAGACATTTAGCAGAAAGATTTATAGAAATATCTTCAGGCACTGAATGATTTCTAAGAAACTGCAAATATACAGATGTAATTTGGCCTTGCTTATGGATTTTAGCATTCCATAATACTGTAGGCTGGATAACCTTTTGTTTTGCCCTTCATAACTAATTTTCAACAGCCAATACAAATAATATCTAGTCACATGACAGTCTGGTCGGGAAATGGAGTGTGGTCACATCCAGACAAATGGCCTTTGCCTTGATACATAAATATCCACACAGGCAGTGTCCAGGCTACACTGGAGTGTCTTAGAGTTGTTCATCCTCTTGCTAGAGATGATGATCAGCAGTAGTCTTGAAGACAGGCATAATCAAAGGACAACACAGTGTTATCATATTGCTTTTGGGACGTGGAGGCTGTATTGTGCCATGGATGGCTAATGGAGGTAAGATTTGCCTGTTGCATTTTTTTAAAGGATGGCATATGACTCCTCTTTCAGTAAAAGATGGAGCCTGGGGCTGGTGATTTAGCTCAGTAGTGCCACCGCCTGCCTCGCAAGCACAAGGACCCGAGTTTTATCCCTGGTACCAAAAAAAAAAAAAAAAGATGGAAGCTGTGTCTTAAGTGGGACAACCTATGGAGCCACATCCTATTTACAACTCCACAAAATAAGTAGAAGCACAATTCAGAAGCGTTGCTGGATGAATGGGTCTATGGCCTTTGCTTTATCCTGTGAAACTGTGGGCCAGCTCTGATGCACCAATGACTTACAGAGTTTCTGGAAGTAAACATTTGATAAATACTTGAATGAAAAATTTATTGGATGATGTTTACATGTATTTAAATTAACTGAATTTGATTTGTATAAAATATGTATTTAACATGTAAGAACTTTTGTCCTTTCTTCTGCAATGTCATGTAGAAAAAAACTGATGACTTTTTGCCAGGAGAATAAAGGAATCCAGATTCTACCCATATTTTTAGAAAAATGTAACTAAGCTTAATCATTATGGGATAGTCGATAATTGGGTGGTTCAAAAGGCTGAGTGGTAGGTAGCTGAAATGTTTTATCTCTTCTAAGCCAATAAGAGTTTGAATGTCACTCCTCTAGAGCAACATTTCTTGGACACCTCACTGGAAAGAACCATTAAAAACTGTCTTAGTCACTCTTCTCTTCGCTAGGACAAAATGTCTGATACCAGCAACTTGAAGAAGGAAATGTTTATTTTGGCTATTGGTTGGAGTCTATGTCACCTGGTTCCAAGGCTGAAAGGGTCCTGCAGGGGGTCTTAGTGAAAGAAAGCTGTTTTTATCACTGCAGCCAGGAAGCAGAGAGAGAAGGGAGGAACTGGAAAGGAGTATATACCCTTCCAGGTCACGCCCCAAGTGACTTGCCTCTTCAGACCAGGCCATTCCTCCTAACACCACTCACAACTGGATTAATACACTGCTCCCATGATTAAATCATCTTACAAAAAGCCCCATCTACTATCACATGAGAACCTTAGAGGATGTTCTAAATCCAATCTTAACATGAAAAATGACTGAACTGTTCCACTCTTAAGATTCCTATATCTGAGAATATTGAGATTTAGATTGGAGATTTCGAAGGAGAGAAATAAAACTAATGTGACTACTACTTCTGTGCATGTGTATTGTGTGTGTGTGTGTGTGTGTGTGTGTGTTGTTTATGGCTGCTTTTTCTTTTCTTTTCTTTTTGACTGAGGCCAATATAATTGTTTGAAGAATCAGTAGGCAAAGAACAACCTGTGACATCAAGAGAAACTTCCCAAAACAAAACCTCAAATCCTGAAACCAAATACCTATTCACTACAGTTTGATTTAACATTGGTTCATATAATTTAACTAAATAATATGTATTCTAAGTTGTTTAAAAGATCTTTGCCCTATTGGATATAAGGAAAACTATATCTTAAATTCTCAAAAAGTATTAAGGGGTACTAATTAAATATATGTGGAGTTTATAATTTTCCTTATATGTTACTTTCAAGAAAGATCATATGAAAATGTTCTCTCTTCAAAAGTAGTCGACACCAAGAATTTAGTTAAAAGTGGCTCTTCACAATAAGCTCTGAAGATTATTTCAGGTACAATATTGGTGCCCAATAAAGTATGCGTAGTAGATATCAAGGTCAATGAATGGATGAGTAGTGATACTAGAATGTTAGATTTCAATTAAAGGGGAAAATCACAAGCTTTGGCTTCCTCACTATTCCTTAGCCTTATTCATGAGGAAAAACATTAGATGGAAGTAATGACTTACACTACCTCTTAACTATGAATATCTCATTTACAAAGTTGTTCTGACAACCCTCGTCTTGTGATTATCTTGTGTGGAGGCAAAATTTTCCCCTGAATTAATGGCAAATGCATCAGAGCCTTTATCAAGTACACTGTTAGAAATGATTACATTCATGGAATGTTTGCTTAATCTATTTTCTTTTTTCCATACACTATGCTCTTTGCCTCAGGCAAACCCATCTAATAATTTTCAATTGAACAAAACCATAACTCATGACCCAATAAATTATTAAGGAACCCTGCCTTCCATCTGATTCATCATTCATCTTACCACAATGGCAGAAAGCCCACTGAATTCTTTAATAGTTTTTTGCCCTGATAAATAGTTCCATTTAAATGTAGATCTATAGTTACATGTGTTTTTGCGTATGCAATTTTTAATAAAATTACATTGAAAACTAAAATTTTCCACGGAAAATTCTTGTAATTATATTGTTGTTTTGAAAAGTTTTACCATCTAGTTTAATTACATATAATTTACTTCTTAACACAGACAGCCCTCCAGAGATAAGTATCATATTCTAACTGGGGGTATATTTAACAATGGGTTATGAAAGTATTATTTCTCACTTCTTTGCCATGTTCTACCCTATATGTTAATATTTTAAACTAACTTCTAAAAGTCTGAAGAAAGGACATTATTTAAAAGGCTATTTTATATTGTAGGAGCAGAAGGGTATTGATATTCTTAAAATATCTCAAAATGGATAGACAGTTGGAGCAGAGTAACTAATGAGCACTAAGCTGTACCACTGACCTATCACTTGGTAGCCAGGCATAGAAACTTGTATTGATGTATGTTTTTAGATTATTAAAATTATGATTAATATTTGAATTGCTCAACATGCTATTTGGAAGTACAATTTATCATAGTAAACAGTTGAAAAATAAAAAATGATTTTCTATTCACCGATATTACCCTTCAGTTATCACATAAAAAAGTATCACTATAATGATAAAAATGGAATATTTGACAGTATCAGCAAATACAATCTGTTTCCTCAGTTAGCTGTACTTTAAAACTAGCATGAAAACAGAATACACATATCATAAACCTCAGAATACTGTGCATCTGTACAATTTATTTCTTTTTAAAGTTGAAAACTGTTGATACAGCGTCTTCAAAAACAATTTTGAAAAAAAGGAAAGAAGAAATGCATCATGTCTCTTTGATTCTGCTTCAGTATCTTATTTTATTTTGCTTTTGCAGCCTTTTTTTTTTGGTACTGGGGCTCGAACTCAGGGCCTTGTGCTTGCGCAGCAGGCGAAGAAACCACTGAGGTAAATCCCAGCCCCCATTTTATTTTGGATATTACTCTACTGTTGCTCACAAAAATTAAAGTGCCATTTTATTTATGTGTGTAGCAACTTCACTTTACAAATTATATTTATTTCTTAATTGCTACAGGCTTTATTTTAGGTTCCCTGTTATTTCTATTGAGCACTATGAAGACAAAATTCTAATTGTTTTCCTCATTTAAACAAAATTTTTTTGAAAAGAATATTTGGAAGATATTTTTAAAACCTACAGTTTGAACTACCTCACAGTCTTCTTCGATTTACTCTTACTGGTGCAGTTGAGCCAGATGTCTTTTTGTAGGTCAGAGGACAAAGAGAAAACAGAAGCAATAATTATGTGTTCATGCCTGAGAGTTTCCTGAATCCAATTATTTATCAAAGGCAACTTGTACCTACAGTTATACAATAGCAGGAATAACAAGATGCTGCGGGGATATGGGTCTTTGTCTAGAAAACTTCAGAGACTTGCCCTTCCAGCCTGACTTGCTGCCTTTTTGAAGCCTGACTCCCTTGTTTCATAAATAAGAGCTTGAACAAGACCTTCAGAATAAAATGAGAAAGAGAACACTAAAAGAGAATTAAATTTACCCAGTACCTCACCAATCTCTGCAATTCTTGCCAAAGCAAATGATGAAACCATGTGTGACATTTCATCTTCATTGTCAACTTAACTGATCTAAGAAATTAGCAAAGCATACTTCTGGATATATCTGTATGTATCATGGGGCATGACTTTGGGCAACCTATCGGGTCCCTTACCCCTTCTGTTCTGGCACTCTTCCCTGTCTCTCTGTTTCCTGGCTGCCATGAAGTGAGCAGCTTTGCTACACAATACCTCTGAAATGATTTTCTGTTTTGGAGCTCATTGGTCATGGACTTAAATCTCTGAAACCATAAGCCACATAAACCTCTTGTCCTTTAAATTGTGGGTGTTAAGTGTTTTGTCCTAGCATTGTGAAGACTGACCAATGCATATCATATGTAGCATGTTTACAAGAATCTAGACTCATTTATTGTTATTGTTCTAACCTTAAAATGGTCACGAAATACTTAAAAGATCTTTTATTCTGTTGCAGTCAGCAAATGAATATGCTTCATGGTAAATAACAGCTGAAGGGCCTGATGTGGAGGAAGGGGGAAGTTCCCAAGCCATATTCAAACTCCAAAGAAATGTTTCTCATCTCTAAACCCAACAATTTATATCAAAATCTATCTGGCCACCCCATCAAAATGGTCAGCTATAGTTTGAATAGAAAACTGTTATAAACTTTGATAGTGGTGTCTTTTCAACTGGAAAGAAAAATTACAACCGAATACCTTTATGGCATCAGTTTTTTAAGTAGCAAAGAGGAAAACAATTATTTTAAATTATGTATTCCTTATGTTTCAGTTACTGTATTTTGAGAAAACATAGACACAAAGATGGAAAGCACCAAATAAATATAACAATTGAATGAAGGAAATAATTCTGAGTGACTTGACATGAATGTGATTAACGAGTCACGTACTGTAGAAATAAATGAGCAATTAGCAAAGTAAATGTAAGAGACAAGGTAGAGGCTTCTATCTTCATTTATTTTTGTGGTTAGTCATTTTCTCTGAGAAATAGCTTGCTGCATGGATAAGTGTGTATATAGGGAACTAGGCAATTAGCATTAAAGGTAATTTTTGAAGTTGTCAGTGTTCATTCCATAGTTGTGACTATGTAACTCTTAAACTTTGTGGTATCAAAGTTTTGCTTTCTCTAAACTATCAAATGTATGAACAAGAAGACTGACCAAACTCTTAGGAAAACTCGTTAGGCCCAAATTGAAACACAAAAAGCTTTTCAAAATTGGGCTCGAAATCTCCTATTTGTCATTAAGCTGTGACCTTGCCTTCATTAGCCAAATATTGAATTTTAACCTGATATTTTTAGAATTCTTTGGAGATATTGTGCCCCTGATAAACAAGGAAAAAATAACTTGGCCACTGTGTTCGTGTTTATCATAAAGAGTTACAACAGTGTAAACAGATTGATTCCGTTTGTTTCTAATAGAACATGGAACTCTTATCATTGAACGATGAAAAAAGAAAATACATTGGATCATATGGATAGATAATTAGCAAACATTGTGTACATTCTTATTAACCAACCTTTCTAGTGTATGTCATCTTCAGTTTATGACCTTGTTCAAAGTAGATTACTGATCCTCTAAAAAACACTCCACACTCAAAGACATGTAATAATAATCATGTATTTGCCTTCACACATATTCATATATGAGTGTGGTGGATGACATAGAATGAGCCAATTTCAGTAATTCAATTTAAGTTTCTAATCTAGTTGGCCTGACTCCCCATATATTTCATTATGGAGGGTCAAGTAAGCTCTAAATGCTTCTGTGGTGGACATCAAGTTAAGGATATAGAGAATATTTTTATATAGTGATAGAAGAAAAGAACTTGACACAGTATGTTACATATGTTTTGAACTTTGCAAATCATATTTTGTGCACATATTTTTAATAATCCCTAATAAATATGATAACTTTATGCTATAAAGTGATATAAAAGAAAACATGCATGATCTGTTGTCTGTGATACATGGGATCCATTTAAATTTAAACATAATATTAAATGAATCATTTTAAATTAATGTGCATTTGTCTGTTGGTAAGAAAGTGATCATAGGTTTAACAAGCACTTATTAAGCAACTGATATATATGTACATATGATATTTCATTATACATATGACACACAAAATAACCAAAAGTACTTCTTTTGTTTGAAAGACTCCACTTGGAGCATTGATAAATAACAAAAATTAACTATAAAATGCATAAAACAACTTGAATTCTTGTCTTGCAGTATATAATTCAGATTGAATGATGAGCATTTAAGCTATTCAGCTACTCTAGAAACTAAAATTAATATTAATTTAATAAATAACTCAAAGTAAGCCTTTCTAAATTAAACATTGTGGATGTCATCATGATTCAACCATATTACAAAACTCTTTACTCACATTAAATGTTTAAGAAAGATTTATTCACTGATATTTGTTGATGAAATTTCAGCATGGATTTATCTCATTCTGGTGAAGATTTTTCTGGTATCTCCAGAAACACTGGTGGATTGTTCTCAGATGTTTCACTCCCATTATCTTAGGTACATCTGTGCTGTTGAGGATTCATTTTGTATCTCCTGCCATTATAGATGGGATGCTTTTCCTCATCCTATTGATGTCTGGCTCCCAGATGACTGTCCTATGCTGGAAGAATGAAGGAAGAAATATAAACATGCCATTTCTCAATGAAAGAAACATTACATGGTTTTCCTAACTCTCTAGTGTATTGTAGGTATGAGTGTGTGTGTAGGCTTCTGTTCCTAGATTCAAAAGACATTAAAACAAACCTCAACACAGGTCAAGCCTGTAGAATGAAGTTGGGCCACATTTTGCCCCCAGAGGAGTTAATAAATCAGTCTATCAATCTATATTTGTTGTTTGGTATACCGATAATGATATAATGTCAATTATTTACAGAAAATGACATTTGCTGTTGCTTGCTATATAGTATTACTTCAGAAATAGTTAATATTACTCTCATATATGCTAAATTCCATTGAGTTATGAATGTAAATATGCTAAGATTTTAAAAAATAGTGATACTGTCTTCTCTCCTTTCCTTACTTTTTCCCTTCATCCAAAATTCCCTGCAAAACTCCATCTCTTCCTTTGTTTATTATACTTCAAAAGATTAGGTAGTCATTTGAATACATAATATATCTGGACTGTATTGTTTTGAAATTCAAATATCCATATATAAGCATTTTTATTATTAAAGTGATTAAAAGAAAAGACTGGCTTACGAAACTATTATAACATGCTTACAATATAATCTTTGCATGCTTTCAACTTATTAAATATTCTAATTCCTTGTGTTCATGTACTCTTAACTGGCAAGTTACTTCTATCCCTACTTTTTCAAATGGATGGACCATTTCAAACCATGCAACACTAATCATAGTCTGAAGTGTAGCTCAATAGCATTCTAGCTCCTTTATCTTGCAATCCTCTTCACAACGACCAAGAGAAACCAGCAAAGAAGTCCTTCCCAGTTTGCGTACAAAAATATGTCTTAATGTACTTTATGAATACACTGGTAACAGGAGAATTCAAATGGGAGTGGGGTTGTGATGGGCAAAAATGAAATAAACATAGCCTGCTGCAGAGAGGCAGGTTTGCAGACACCGTCCCGAGGTCACTAGTCTGGCTGAAAACACCGAATCAGCCCACTGCAGGCAGGCAGGTCTGCAGACGTGGTCCAGACATCAACAATCTCACTGAAAACACCGAATCACCAACTCCACCCCCTGCTCCTTTGGCCTCTTCTCTGTACAGCCACCTGGTTCCACACTAGAAAGACACAGAGGACACTGGACCACCAGACCACTGTACTGGAGCTAATCAAGTTCTCAGCATTTAAAGAATTCCTGCCCAAAGGTAGGGGCTTCTGAGCTGCCATCCCACTGCTCCTGGTCCAGAGGAAGGGGCTTTCGGGCCACCATCCCTAATGCCACTCCCCGCCCCTTGCCCACCTCTCCCAGCTCAGAGGAGGTGAGCCATGTGGGTGTCAACAGCATCCCCTGCCACCCCAGTTGAAATAAGAAAACACATAAATAAGTCTCAAAACCAGACTTCCAGATCACCTAAAGCAACCCAAAGGGAAATGAGATGGAACACTCTGATACTCAACAACCTGAACCCACTGAACTGGCAATAAAAGGGGATCTGGAAAAAATGAAATTAGAAATAATTTCTCAGATAACAGGAAAAATCGTGCTCTTAGTGCAAGACATGATTAATAAATGTAGAGAGGAGCTGAGGAACATGATGGAATCCCAACATAAGAAAGAAATGGAATCCATAAAACAGATGCAAATAGATTTCCAGGAGATGAAAAACTCCACTGAAAGTCTACAGAGCAGAATGAACCAATGTGAGGACAGAATTTCAGATATAGAAGATGATATTAAAATTAATGACCAGGAAAAGAAAAATTGCTTCAAAATTATAAGGGAACATGAGAGATCAATCCAGCAGCTGCTACACGATGCAAAGAAGAATAACATAAGACTGATTGGAGTCAATGAAGAAACAGGAGAGAGTTCAGATGACATAAAAAAAAAAAAACTCTTCACACAAGTAATGGCAGAAAACTTCCCAAGCAGGGGAAAAGAACTTGACATACAGATAAGTGAGGCACATAGGACTCCAAATAGCCTTGATCAAAAAAAATCTACACATAGGCATATAATTGTTAAGATTCCAGAAACACAACAGAAGAACAAAATTCTACAAGCAGTTAGAGAAAAGAAACAAATCACGTACAAAGGAAAGCTCATCAGAATCACAGCAGACTTCTCAACAAATACCATCAAAGCAAGAAGAGCTTGGAGTGACATATTCCAAGCCCTAAAAGAAAACAGCCTCCAACCCAGATTGATGTACCCTGCAAAACTATCTTTCAAAATTGATGGAGAAATAAGATACTTTCATGACAAAGAGCACCTTAGAAACCTTGTGAATACAAAACCAGCACCCTAAAGAATTTTACACAATATCCTAGGAATAGACATTGAAGATCACAACCCCAGGAAGCCCAGCAGAATGAACCCATCTGGCATGACAAGATATTAAAGGTAAAGGGGGAGAACCCAACAAAAAGAAAAAGTCATGGCAAAGATAAGTCAATACATTTCAGTTATAATCATCAATGTTAGTGATCTCAATTCACCAATCAAAAGAAACAGACTGGAAGAATGGGTCAAGAAGCAAAATCCAACAATATGCTACATACAAGAAACACACTTAATTCAAAAGGAAACTCACAGACTGAAAGTTAAAGGGTGGAAAACAATACTCCATGTGACATGAACCCCAAAACAAGCAGGAGTAGCTATCCTCTGCAGATCAAGTAGATTTCAAACCAACACTGATTAAGAGAGATGAAGAAGGACACTAAATCCTTGTAAAGGGAACAATCCAAGAGGAAGAGATGACAATCATAAATATCTATGCACCAAACACTAATGTGCCCAACTATATAAAACAAATACTAACAGACATGAAAAGTCATATATGCACTAATATAATTGTAGTGGGGGACCTCAACACCCCACTGTCACAAATAGATAGATCAACTAGACAAAAAATAAGTAATGAAGTATTAGAACTAAATCAAACTCCTGAACAAATGAATTTAACAGATGTTTACAGAGTCTTCCACCCCACAAAATCAGAATACACATTCTTCTCAGCTGCACATGGGTCATTCTCCAAAATAGACCACATACTCACACATACAGCATGTTTAAGTAAGTGCAAAGGAATTGAAGTTATCCCATGTATATTATCAGACCATAGTGTGCTGAAATTGGAGATCAAGAGCGAAAAAAAAAGAAACTGTAAAAACTTCCCAAATGCATGGAAATTGAACAACACACTTCTGAATAACCAATGGGTCACAGAGGAAATTAAAGAAGAAATCAGACAGTTCCTTCAATTAAATGACAATGACAATACAACATAGCCGAATATATGGGACAAAATGAAAGCAGTCTTACAAGGGAGATTCATAGCAGTGAATACACATATTAGGAAAACAGAAGGAGCCCAATTAAACAACCTAATGCTGAACCTCCAGCTTCTATAAAAAGAAGAGCAGGAAAACCCCAAAGCTCATACAAGGGAGGAAACTATAAAGACCAGAGCAGAAATCAATGCAATGGAGACTAAGAGAACAATACAAAAAAAATCAATGAAGCCAAGAGTTGGTTCTTTGAAAGAATCAACAAAATTGAAAAACCCTTAGCCAATCTTATCAGAAAAAGGAAAGAAAAGGCCCAAATCCATGCAATTAGGAATGAAAAGGGCAAAATTACAACAGACCCAACAGAAATCCAGAGGATCATCAATACCTACTTCCAGAATCTATACACCAATAAGATGGACGACACAGAAGAAATGGACAGATTCCTAGATACATATGAATTACCAAAGTTGAATGAAGAAGACCTAAATATTCTAAACAACCCAATAGCAAAAAATGAAATTAAAAACGTAATTAAAAACTTATCAACTAAGGAAAGCCTGGGCCCTAAGACATTTAGAGAGGAACTACTGACACTGCTGTTTAAACTCTTCAATGAAATTGAAAGGGAAGCAATACTCCCAAATTCATTCCTGGAAGCAAGTATCACCTTGATCCCAAAAGCAGAGAAAGACCCAACTGAAAAGGAGAACTATAGGCCAATTTCACTAGTGAACATAGATGCAAAAATCCTTAATAAGATACTGGCAAATAGAATGCAGAAGATCATCAAGAAGATCATACACCCTGATCAACTGGTATTCATCCAACAGGTGCAGGGATGGTTCAACACATGCAAATCAATCAATGTAATACACTATATCAATAGAGCCAAGGACCAAAATCATATGGTTATCTCCATAGATGCAGAAAAAGCATTTGACAAAATCCAACATCCATTTATGATAAAAACCCTACAAAAAATTGGAATATATTTCTCTCTACATCAAACTGATAAAAGCCATCTATGAAAAACCAACAGACAATTTTATAATAATTGTTGAAAAACTGAAATCCTTCATACTCAAATCAAGAACAAGACAAGGATGTCCACTATCACCACTCTTGTTCAATATAGTTTTGGAAACACTAAAAGCAGCAATTAGACAAGAGAAAGAAATAAAAGGAATAAAGATAGGAAATGAAGAAATCAAATTGTTATTATTTGCAGATGACATGATACTGTATATAGAAGACCCCAAGAACTCCACCAAAAGTCTTCTAGACTTAATAACTAAATTCAGGGAAGGAAGCTCCCCACCTCCATCCCAGGCTCCTAGGGCAGAGAAGGTGAGCTGGTCCCAGCACCAGGAAGGAAGCTCCCCCGCTGCCATTCCAAGCTCCTAGGGCAGAGAAGGTGAGCTGTGTGGGCTCCAGAAGCACGCCCTCCTGTGGAAATGAGAAGACACATAAACAAGGCTCAAAAGCAGACTTCTGGATCACCTACAGCAACCCCAAAGGGAAATGAGATGGAACAATCTGATACTCAACCACCTGGACTCTCTAAACTGGCAACAAAAGAGGATCTGGAAAAAATGAAATCAGAAATAATTACTCAGATAACAGCAAAGATTTTGCTCATGGTGCAAGACATGATTAATAAATCTAGAGAGGACACAGATAAAAGAATAGAGGATCTGAGGAACATGATGAAACCCCAACATAGGAAAAAATGGAATCCATAAACAGATACAAACAGATTTCCAAGAGATTAAAAACTCCATCTAAAGTCTGTGCAGCAGAATGAACCAAAGTGAGGATAGAATTTCACATACAGAAGATCAGATTGCAATTAGTGAGGAGAAAAAGAAAAATCGCTTTAAAATTGTAAGGGAACATGAGAAATCAATCCAGCAGCTGCTAGATGATGCAAAGAAGAATAAAATAAGACTGATTGGAGTCAATGAAGAAAGAGGAGAGTGTGCACATGACATAAAAAAACTGTTCACAGAAGTGATGGCAAAAAAACTTCCCAAGAAGGGGACAAAAACTTGACATACAGATAAGTGTGGCATATAGGACTCCAGCTAGCCTTCATCAAAAAAAATCTACACATAGGCATATAATAGTTAGGATTCCAGAAATCCAACAGAAGAACAAAATTCTACAAGCAGTGAGAGAAAAGAAACAAATAACATACAAAGGAAAGCCCATCAGAATCACAGCACACTTCTCAATGTAAACCCTCAAGGCAAGAAGAGCTTGGAGTGATGTATTTCAAGCCCTAAAGGAAAACAACCTCCAACCCAGATTGATGTACCCTGCAAAATTATCTTTCAAAATTGATGGAGAAGTAAGATACTTTGATGATAAAGAGTACCTCAGGAACTTCATGAATACCAAACCGGCACTCCAAAAAATTTTATACAATACCCTAGGAAAAGACAATGAGGATCACAAGCCCAGGAAACCCAGCAGAATGAATCCATTGGGCGTGACAAGTTAAACGCAAAGGCGGAGAATCTAACTAAAAGAAAAAGTCATGGTAAGGCTTTTAAAACTTTTAACTTCATCTCCCTAATGAGTGTATAATTGAATCTTAATTATTGTACTGATTAGTATTTTTCTGATTCTAGAGTTGCACACCATTCCTTGTGCTATACTGGCTATTTATCATCTTCTTACATCTACATTTTAATTGGTTTTATATTAATGAGCTCTAAGAATTCTTTCTTTTTTTTTTTTTTTTTTTTGGTACCGTGGATTGAACATGGGTACTTCTGCTTGCAAGGCAGGCGGCGGAACCACTGAGCTAAAAAGAATTCTTTATATATTCTGGTCATAGGTTATATGTATTGTAAATATGGTCTGTTTAAGGACTACTTTTCATTTTAATGATGTCATTTAAAGTTCTAAATTTTGATGGAATCTCATTTATCAATTTTTTTCTTTTATACATCATGTTTTTTGTATCCTAGGTAGTTCTTGCCTACCCTGAATTCATAAGCATTTTCCCTTATAATTTCTTCTTAAAGTTTTATACTTTTAGGCTTTCTTACTTAGGTTCATAGATCCCTTCAAGTTATTTTCATGTATGGAAAAAAGGGTTGATGGTTAATTTTTTTACATATGGATACCAGGTGTTCTAATGCCATTTGCTGCAAACACTATCTGTTCCTCGGCTCTTGAATTGAGTTTATATTCTATAAAATGCTAATGTTAAATAATCTTTCAAAACCTAGTGGACAGTATATGTGTGGTTCTATTTCTAGATTCTCTGTTTTATTCCAATGATCTATATGCTTTCCTTACACCAAAACTGCCTTGATTACTGTAGCTTTAGAAGACGCCTTAAAATTAGGTACTAAATATCTCCCAACACCGTTTTTGCTTTTGTTTTTAACTTTTCTAGGTCCTTTGTACTCCTACATAATTTTTAAATGTCAATATCCAATTCTTCATTTATAGCAAGTGTACAAAGACCTGAATTTTTATATATACCTTGTGTTTTCTAATCCTGCTAAATTCAAATACAAGTTATAGGGGCACCTAGAGATTTCTTAGTATTTTCTCTGTAGATGGTCATTTCATCTACATGTAAATATTTTGCTTCTGCTGTGCCAGTCCTATCCTAGTTGTGTCACTTTATTGCCAGACTATTTTGGTGGGGACTAGGTTTCAAAGTTTAATGGACAGATAAAGAGTAAGTATATCTGCCCTTGTTCCCCAATTTAAGGAGAAAGCATTGTATCTTCTCCATTTTTATATAAGACATTCTCACTGGAAGTATGGAGTACATGTCTTTAATCTGTTGAGAAGTTTCAGTTCTACTTCTAGGCTCCTAATAGCTTTTACCATGAACAGCAATAGAATTTAGTCCAATACTTTTTCTCCAACTAGTGACAGGATCATATGGCTTTTGCCTTTCCTCTGTTTAAATGATGACTTTTAGGGGTGGATCTTCCAATGCTGAACCAACACTGCCATCCCTAAAACAAAACCACTTTCTACATCCTACCAGATCTGACTTCCAATAGTTTGTTTTGTTAAACAAATTTCTATCTATGTTCATACTTTTTTCTTCTATTATGTTTATCCAGTTTTAGGATTAGCACAATGTTGAGTTCCTAAAATGAGGGGAGCAGTGTTCCTTCTTTTTTCTGCTTTAATTGTTTGATATAATTTATCAGTTAAAATGCTTATGAGCCTGCTGCTGTCATATAGGTAAGTTTTCAAGCTAGGAATATACTTTCTTTAATAGGTGCTATTCAAATTTTATATTTCCTCCAGAGTTAGTTTCATTAATTTGTCTTCCAAGGTACTTCTTAGAAGTTGTCAAATTTATTTCAAAAATGATTTTTGTAATATGTTTACTATATCCTTTTAAATTCTGTAAAATCTGTTGTAATGTCTCCTAGATCTTAACATTGTAATTTTAAAAATGTATAACTGATATTGTGTAACAGGAAGAAAAGGTCTAAAAGAGCAGGGGAATTGTGAGGGGTAGGGGAAGGGGAAAAAAGGGAAAGGAAAAA
Source organism: Heterocephalus glaber (assembly GCF_053883595.1). Classification (NCBI taxonomy): domain Eukaryota; kingdom Metazoa; phylum Chordata; class Mammalia; order Rodentia; family Bathyergidae; genus Heterocephalus; species Heterocephalus glaber. The sequence goes on along the minus strand of NW_028258142.1, from coordinate 14,304,516 downwards.
AATATGAGAAGAGAAAACAAATGGAAACAAGGTCTTTGCAAATAGGGAAGGGTGGAGGGGGTGAAGGGAGGGTAAGGGAAGGCAAAAAAAGTGAGAACCAAGATACTCATGTAAAGGTACAAGATCCCAATGATGAATTTAACTGTATTTTATACCGAAAATGTACCAAAAAACAATGGAAAAAAAAAATTCAGTCAAGTAGCTGGTTACAAGGTCAACACAAAAAATCAATAGCTTTCTGCTACCCGAATGACAGACCACTGAGAGAGAAATAGGGCAAATAATTACTTTCACAATAGCATCCAAAAAACTGAAATACCTAGGAATCAACCTAACAAAAGAAATCAAAGACCTCTTCTCTGAAAACTATAGCACTCTGAAAAGAGAGATTGAAAATATCAGGAAATGGACAGACATCCCCTGCTCCTGGGTAGGAAGGGTTAATATAGTGAAAATGGCCATACTTCCAAAACTTCTATATAGATTCAATGCAATTCCAATTGAGATCCCAGCAGCATACTTCATAGACCTTGAGAAAACAATCCAAAAATTCATTTGGAATAAGAAGAGACCCAGAATAGCAAAAGCAATTCTAGGTAACAGAGACATGGCAGGGGCTATCACAATGCCCAACCTGCAACTCTACTACAAAGCTACTGTGATAAAAACAGCATGGTACTCTCAAAGAAACAGACCTGAGGACCTGTGGAAGAGATTAGAAGATGCAGAAACAACTCCAGACACACTCAGCCATCTTATCTTCAGTAAAGGAGCCAAAAACCCTCACTGAAGGAAACATAGCCTCTTTAATAAATGGTGCTGGAAAAATTGGGTTTCAACTTGCCAAAGATTAAAACTAGACCTATATCTCTTGCTATGCACTAAACTAAAACTGAAATGGATTAAAGATCTAAATATTAAAATAGAAACGCTGAACCAGTTGGAAAAAGTTTAGGTAGAACTCTTGAAGACATCAGTGTAGGAAAACATTTTATGAACCAAACCTCAGTTGCCCCTGAACTAGCACAAACAATCAACAAGTGGGATCTCTTCTTATTAAAAGGCTTCTGCACAGCAAGAGAAACCACCAGCAATTTGAAGAGACAACGCCCTACGTGGGAAAAAATCTTCACCTGCTTTTCCTCAGACAAAGGTCTACTATCTCGAATTTATAAAGAACTTAAAAAGATCAGAGCTCCCAAATTTAAAGACACAATCTAAAAGTGGGCTTCTGAAATGAACAGACATTTCTCAGACAAAGAAGTAGAAATAGCAAATAAATACATGAAAAAATGGTCAACATCACTGGTCATTGGAGAGATGCAAATGAAAACAACGCTGAGATTCCACCTCACTCCAGAAAAAATGGCTGCTATTATGAAATCCACCAATAACAAATGCTGGTGGGGCTGTGGGGAAAGAGGAACCCTGCTCCATGGCTGTTGGGAGTGTAGACTGGTGCAACCACTGTGGAAATCAGTATGGAGATACCTCAAAGAACTAGGACTGGATGTCTCATTTGACCCCACTATTCCACTGCTGGGGATCTTCCCCAAAGAATTAAAGGAATTATACCACAGTGATATATGTGTGCCCATGTTCGTAGCAGCACAGTTTGTAATTGCTAAAACTTGGAAACAGCCCAAATACCCATCAACTGGAGACTGGATAAAGAAAATGTGGGGGTTTTTATAAAATGGAGTACTACACAGCCATAAAAAATTAGAAATTAGAGACATTTATAGCTAAATGGATGCACATTGAGGTGATACTCTTAATTGAAATAAATAGGACACACATGTGTAAATACCGAATAGTTTCTCTGGTGTGAGAAACTGAAAGTGTAAATGGGCACAAAATGTACTATAGGTAATGTGAAATAGGATTTACGGGGGCAAAGTTGAAGGAGGTGGGAGAGGTAGGAGAAAGGAGAGACGGGAATAGAATTAATATGAGAAAATGGAAAAATAGGAACAAAATCTTTGTAAATCAGGAGGAATGGAGGGGTTGAAGGGAGGACTGGGCAATGGTGAAAGATGGGATCCAAGAGAGACTATGTAAAGAAGCAAATTTCCAATGATGAATGTCATTATATTGTATACCTAAAATGTACCAATGATTAGAATGAATAATCGAAAATGTAAAATAGGAAGAAAAGGTCCAAAAGGGTAGAGATAGTGGGAGGGGCTGGGGAAAGGAAATAAGGGAAAGAAAATTGATGAGAAATGGAAAAAATGGAAATAAAGCCTTTGCAAATAGGGGAGGGTGGAGGGGGTGAAGGGAAGGCTAGGAATGGGGAAAAAAATAAGAACCAAGATGCATCATATAAAGTTACAATTCCCAATGAGAAATGTAATTGTGTTGTATACCTAAAATGTACCAATAAAAGAATTTTTTAAAAAAGAAAAAAAAGAAATACACATATACCTGAAATCTAAGGAAATTGCAACTACACTGGATTCATTTTACTTTCTTGTTCTTATTCTCTTGATTCTTTGAGTCTTACGCTATGACATCAATAAATGGCAGGTAAAATTGAGACAACTACTCATTTAGTCATGACTGTAGCAGTAATTTCAGTTGCCATGGAGCTAGAGATTAGATGGAGTCTGAGGCTAAGGAAAGGGTTCACTTTCTTTTTTGCCTTTGTTTACTTTTGTTTAATTCATTTTTCTTAAAGCTAGTCTTGGAGAAACATATATAAGGGATAATATATGGGTAGAAAGTATGGATCTGATTACCTAGATAAAAGATGACGCCAAAGAGGGAAAGGTTAAGAGTGCACAAGATATTTACAGAAATAAAGAGCATATATTTTAACATTAATATGATATTTCTCCAAAACAGTCACATTATTAAATAACTGAGTGTATATTATTACATATTGCATAGGATGATCCGAGTTTTTCTTGGTGTCAGCATAAAAGTCAAGAAGTTAATTTAAAATTCAAAAAAGGTATCATGAAATGAGCTTTGTTGATGGGTTCAAGTTACCACCATGGATATCTGCTGATAATGCAGGGATATGCTAACTATGAGGCCAGGAATTAAGGGATACAGGAAATTAGAAAATATTCCAGGGGGAAAAAAAGACCTTCCTTATTAACAAGAAACTGGAGACTGTCTATAACTATGAGTTTATTTAAATATTTCTAGATTTCACAATCAACCTTATTTCCAAGAGAATTAAGAAACTTTAAATATGTATATCCATAGATTTGTTGTTCTAATGTTGCATGTTAAAGCCAAACATAATGCCTAAGTTTACTGGGTACTTGTCAAAAATGTTATATTTAATGTAAATCTTCAAATACGCCTTCCCAAAACACATTCAGCTCTATTTTTTTCAAGCACTTAAATGTTCATGCTGCTTCTATCTTCTCTATGAAACATAAAATTTCCCTCAGGTTATCAAATCAATGTAGATAGATCAGAGATTAGAAAGTGTAAATAAAATATTCATGACATATCAAATACTTGATCTCTAATTTAAATGAATAAACATTTTATGCTTTGATGGATCCATTTTAGTTTTGCTGTGTACATATTCCTTAATAATTTCCTTTCTTAAATCTCCTCATATAATATTGTATCTTAATTCATTTTCATTCTATTTCAAATGAAACAGTCATTTCTCTGGTACTATCACAGGATAATTGGCTGAATGATATTTAACTGTCTTGAAGGAAGCTAATCATAAGTACTAGAGGGACAGAGTAGTATGTTGTTAAACAAACGAGCACCAGAAGCAAAGGTTCCAGAAAAATCAGACAACATGCAAGACTATCCAGTCCTCTGAAGAATTGGAGAATCCCTATGAGTAGCCATATAGTATGTCGATGAAAATTAACATAGAAATTAGAGGTCCTGTTTCAGGGAGATGAGGCGAAGAATTTGTAAATCAGAATTAAAAGGAAGGATTGAATTGTTGTAGGGGGAAAAAAATCCTCATTTACTTTACTTTCAAATTATTTTCATGAAACAACCAAGGCTTGATGTATTGGCTGGACTTACCCAACTAGCAGATGTTTACCTGATAATCTTTACAACAAATACATTTCATGGATACTCATATTCCTGGCAGTTTCTGGCCAAACTTCTTTCTAGAGAAATGGTACTCAATAACTAGTGTTTGATTAATAGATAGATAGATAGATAGATAGATATGTGAAGGAGACAGTGTCCTTGGCCAATATGCTGAAAAGGGTTGTATCCATTTTATAAAATGCATGTTGATGCTTTTGCTTTGATCAATTTTCACAGAATATTCAAGGAATGCTAGGTGTGTTGTGCTGCTTTCTGATTCTTGTAGTGTGTGATTTTTTACAGCTGAGATTATCATTGCAATTCCTTTTTTAAGCTTATATTTCACACTTTCATCATTGTCGATTCAACTTGGTGCTCTCTGTTAGGGCAGATTATTTTTGCTTTTTTATTAGCCCTAGGATGTACATTTTTTTTCATGTCTCTGGAGCAAAAAAAAAAATAAGTGGCTAAAAATCATGGTCCTTTTAACCGATTTTATAATAAAAATTAAAATTATCCTTTTAACTTATGCCATGAGAATGTGTTTTTACTTTTGTTTGGTTAGATCCTCCCTTTTGTAGTCAATGCATTGTTAAAGTAATTATTGAGAGCAAATGTCAGTTTTTCTATAAATAAGTGTGTGAGCACTTAGTTAAATTGGATTAAGCAACAAGAAATATAACATGGTCCTTTCTTACATTTTAAGTGATTTTTCTGGGTATGTATTAAAAATATTTTCCTGGTAAAATTTCTATTGAATACAAAATTTTATATAATAAGTGAACTTCAAAATCTGTAATACGAAGTCTTCTTTAGTTTAATATAACACTATTTAAAATTTTACAAAATAAGCTTATCAACCATTTGTTTGAAATGCTTCACTGAACAATATTTTGATGTTATTTAATTACCATCTCATGTAAAACATCTTATTGTATATACTATCTCAGTCAGTGTATATGCCTACACTTCAAAATTTTTTATATTATTTTATGGATTTTTACAAGGAAATAACTATTATCTGTAAAAAAAAGAAAGAAATGTTCATCTGCTTCATTTAAAATTGTATTAGAATTTGAAATCAATCTTCATTAAATGTTATATTTTGATTAGGTTTTTAAAGAAAATGTTAGGGTGAATTTCACAAAGATTTTATACCATTTATTGGTTTCTTCTACTTTATATGCAATGCTCAGTGTACTGAGGCATACAATGTGAATGATGAGGCGTATGCATATAAATATACAATAGTTATATATTTTAAATCTTTCTTTAAAACAAGAGAGATGATCATTTACAAGCTATATTAGTCTCATTTATCTCAATGATGCCATTAATGTTGCAGCAACATTACTAACTCCTGAAGGCCTGCATCAGCCTTTAGCTACTTGCCCACATTATTAGATTGTCAACATAATTCAGATATCTCATATAGAAAAAAGCCAACCCGCTGGCTCCAATGCTTTGTAAATGTATTTGCTTGATATAGTAGCAGCGAACATATTGAGAGCTTCCCTGTTCCTATGCACATAGCAGTTGCAGAGTGATCTCAATTGCTACTTCAGAAGCACATTCAAAATTTAAACCTTTGTTATTCTGTATTCTACACTTAGCCATGGCTCAATTCCTAGTAATCAATGAGCAAATGAAAAATGAAAATGCAACTTGCAGAATTAACTAGCAAATCAGTGCTTTCTACTCACCTCCATTACTAATTGCGATATTTGCATGTATTTTCCCAACTACCTGTTTAAGTTGTCCAACAAAAGGGATGAAATAACACATTTAAGGAATTTTTCAAAATACAATGTAAAGTGGATGCTTCTGTTTCTGAATATGTGCATTGCACTGTTAGCATAGTTTTATACAAAAAATGAGAATAAAATAGCAATTTCCCTTCAAAACTGAATTCAAACATGTCGCACACATATTAAAATCTTGAACTAATTTTGATACCATAGTTGCAAAGCTAGTGGAGATTTGTTTGAAGAGACATGACACTTGAAATAATAGGGGATGAACAATAAATGTACAAAGGTGAAAGAGGCCAAATAGAAAACATTCTGCCATTCTCTGTACTGTCATCACACCTGTTTTGCTTATCTGCAGATAAAATGCCACTGTGAATTGATTCAGCACTTCCAATTTAAGGTACAGTATATTCATTTTGAATTTTTTTGCTATTTAAAACCAAAAAGAGGAACTAAATTAGATAAAGAAGCAGCACTCAATTTCTAACTAACATTCTAGGCAACACAGCTAATCAAGGTAAGAGTAAGAAAGTAAATGTGGCATTGTATATTACCCAAAGGCATGATTGTGACATCCTTTTTTGTAATGGGCTCTGTTTACCAATCATTTAATCACAAGAGACTTTATCTCATATAATGGGAGTTTTCTTTAAAGATTCAAACAATACAATTTGCAAGCACTGAATGAATTCCGGGTAGGATCTGCATACTGTACTCAGCACAGTGGAATCAATGAGGAAAGAGCAGGAACACTCAGCCACAGCTAACAGACAGGTCTGAGGGGATTCAGACCTGAAAGCTGTGAGCTGCACTATATCATTAGTACAACAATGGAAATTTGAACAAAAATGCCACCACAGATTTGGAATCAGCAATGATCTCATCTTCTCACAGGAGTTAGGGATGGTCTCAAAACAGAAATAACTTTCAGTGGTATTGGAAAATAAATCTGAGTTAATCAGTTTGCTCAAGTGGAGGAAGCATATACCAATTAGAATAAACTAAAAAGTCATGTTCAAGATATTGGTTTGTAATAATTGAATCCTGAGAAATTATTGTATTTAATTCTGTTATTATACAAATGACAAAATCAAAACTCATTCTATCATACCTCTGCTGTCATTCACCCCACCCCACACCCCATTCTTCACACTATTATACTATACTACTATACTATATACCACTATACTATACTGTATCTTTCCAGCCTCTGGCCTCTGCTCAGAATCATTGATTTCTACTCTTGGTATTGTGTATATTCTGTCAATTCTCTGAACTGACCTCTATGTTCTTCCTTTTTGTGGATTTTGCCTGAAGTCATTTTGACTGTATTCAGGGACAGGGTCTTTCTCAGTGATTTATGCGTGAACTTTATTGTGCTTCAGCTAGCATAGTTTTACAATTACAAAACAGGATCTACACAAAGTACATATTTATAAATTGAAAAAAGAAAATAACATATCTTTACCACCTGAATGTTGACAAATTAATATAACTCTAAATATTTCCCTGTTCTACATTTTATTCTATTGATCTACATTTTAGACTTCTTGAGTTATTAATGCTGCATTTCCATTTCCTAGAACTTATTCTTTTAATAGTCATTCCACATCCACATTCTCTTCTGCTGTGAAAATAGGTCAAGTAGGTTTATTTACCCCATCCCAGACACCCCAGACTTTTCACTGCACCAGATTCATAAGGACCTTACATCTCCTTTGTCTAGCAGTTTTACTGTTTTTCTGCTATTGATTCACTGAAAAGAATAAAATCATATTTCCCCAGATTATTCCAAATTCTCAATACTTCTATTTTTAAGATATGACCTTCTTTCTTAATATTCTATTTTTCATAAAAAAGAAATTAATTATAAAAATGTGGATGCGGATTTTTGGCTAAAATGCATTGTAGAGGTTTTAAATTTTGTAGTGTTTTGTATCTTATACTACATAATCATCCTGGATGTCCTATCATTCTATTTCTGGGTTTATTAAGAGATTAGGCACTGACACTAGATATTGGTGATTCCCTTTGTAATACTAATTACTACACAGTATTTCTTTTAACGTCATACAAATTTCTAATTTCCCACCAACCATTCTCCTAATGGTCTTGCAAAAAACTGCAACTAAACTTAATGATTAAGAAAATAAAAATGTACATATTTAAAAGTTATAAAATTGTGGCTTTCAAATTTTTTCATTTCTTTTTTGACTGATAACATATGGTACCAGAGAAGTCCAACTGGAGAGGGTGGATCAATGTTTAATTTTCTCTACTTAATTACATAATTATAGAGGAAAAAAAAGTTTAATAGTTACCTTTAATGATAACATATGGATTTTGTCTAGCTTTTCCTTTGTGAGCAATATTAGAAGCTAACTAATTTTTTAATAATTGTATATATATATTTATTCAACAAAATAATTGCTCATTGGCAAGCTCTGAATAGAATTTTTCTCATGAAGACTGTTTATATGGTCTTCCCAGTCCCTCCAGTTACTAAAAGTTTTCTTATTCCTATCACAGTGTAATAGTCTAGGGTCATCTAGTGTTGTCATTGCCTTGATCCTGGAATCAATTATTATTCTAGGATCATTTATTTTACTTAATATAGAATGGTATTGAATCTTCAACTATGATTAGTTGTTATTACTGAGGTAAAATTTAATCTAAGCCATGTCAGTGGAAAGAACTTTGAGCACATAGATACACAAATGTATTTAGGTTTATATTCACATAAACATATAATATCAACATTAAAAATACATATATGTTTACAGTTGTCTCTCCTTATGCCTGCAGCACATGTTCTGAAGCCCCAGTGAATTTTTGAAACTGCAGATAGTACACAGCTCTCTATATATGGTTTTTCCTATATATATCTACTTGTGATATAGTTTAAATGACAAATTATACACAATAAGAGATTAATAACATTCTAGATCTAAGCAACCTTAGCCTATCTTTCTTTTTCATTTTTTAAAGTGAGTATTTTCATCTATTCATGTAAATAAGTACTTTATGGCTTCTCTCTAATATATCCCAATTTCCAGCATCAGTGGCCTTGCACTTTGGAGCAATTATTAACTAATATATTGCCTACCTGGCCACTAGCACTTCAATACTAAGACCACTGATCTGGTGACTGAGACATCTACTAAGTGTTATCCTACCTAAGTAGGTAACACATGCCTTTGGACAAAGAATGATTTTCCCTAGCTGGGATGGAGCAGTACCTATGAGATTTGATCATGCTATTAAGAATAGTATGTAATGTATAACTTATTCATTCCTTATTTCTATAATTTTCCATTGGACTATGATTAACTATGGGAATCTGAAACTGTGAAAGGTGAAACTGCAGGTAAGGAGAGATTATTATAAGTATATATTATATGAATTATATCAAAAACAGAGAGCCCATGTATTTTAAATCCATGAATTGATGTTGATAGTTCTAATTTTAATGGGGTGGAGATGCCTGGGACTGGATCCAGGGATTTCACTTTGAGGCGCATTGTCAGACCATTTTATTGTTGTTGCTTAATTTGAGACAGGGTCTACCTAAATCACTAAGTCAGCCAGTCTGGGGTTATACTTGTATTCTCTTGCTTCAGCATCACAGAGTACAGGCAAATGCCATCATATCAGGCTAGTTGTACCTTAATTTTTATATTTAGATATGTATAATTACTTTTATAGTTTTTTATATTCCTCTAAATTGAAAATCATTTTGATGTAATACCATTAACATAATTAATTACTTTCTGTATCTTGCAGTATATACCTGCAGTTTCAGAATAAACATCAGTTGGATAGAAATATACCAGTGAAATTTTAATTCTTTAATTAAAATGAATACAGTAGTCAGTACATTTTTCCTAAAATCATGTGATATAAAATATTTTTTCCTTTATTATGATTTGTTTCATTTTTCTCTTTTTATGTTATTTGTAGGGCTTTTATAGCTTTAGGATATTTGGTGTCTATAAGGGAAGAAATAAACAGTATTTATACCTATTTTAAAGGCAAAAATCTTAGTGAATTTTCTCTTCTTATTGGTGACTTTGTGACCATGCAAAGTTTGACCTACAGAGTAACCAGTGGTATTATTTTCTCAGTAATAAATTGAGACATGGAAATTTCTATGAGTGCAAAAACAATTATATTCATATATTCTGACTACCTCTGTCAACTCCACACATTTCTCGTGTTTTTCCTTAAGTACAAAAGTTGATATATTAAGTACATTGTTCTAAATTCTACTTATTAGAAAAAATAAAATAAAAATATAGGAACTCTGTCTTTTAGAACTTTTATACTTCTCTCATAGTTTCAAAATTTTTTCAGTGTTTTTTCAGTTATGGGCATTAATGTTTGGTCTTCCATTGACCGTGTTTTAGCAATAATCTTGGTTTAGTGTATTTTGAAATTTTTTATTCACTTTATTATTCATTTATTTTTAATTTGGCTTATATTTAAGTGCTCGTCAATTCTTTATTGAACAAGTTTGCAAATTCTGTTTATGTCCTTAAAGCTCATGCCATTTTCAAGTATTCTAAAATGTTATGTCCTTTTATCTGGGTCTAGAGAAGCAAAATTTAATTTCTTCATAGCAGAATTCTCTCCCCTGCACCCATGGACAGTGGCTTCCTACTTGCTCCAAATACTCATTTGATGCTATTTGTAGCTTGTTCTTGGAGCCATTCAGCCAGAACAGTTCTGTAAGGAACCTCACAGAGTTCTGACTTCATCCAAGTCTCCTCATTTACCTTGATTTCTTCATAAATCCTGGGAAGCAATGATCAATTTTTTCATTCACTCCTCATGAGTCACCTGTAATTTTAGATTCATTACAGGCCAGGGAAGAACATTTTAACATATCTTACAAATGGGTTTTAGTAACCTAACATATATAAGATTATTACAGAGCTTCTAGCTCTAAAATATACTAATTATTGCCTTTAATCTTCAAAAGAGCCTTACAAGGACATTTATATCTGTTTTTCCTTTATGAATTGAGAAACTATAACCTAAAATTTAGGTGATTTTCTCAAGTGTTTCCAGTTAATACTACTACTAATAACATAGTAAAGGACCACTTTTCTGAAATACGTCTGTATGACTGCAACATGTCACGTGAACACAACTCGTTTCTCAACCGTGTAAATTATTTACAAGTCAAGTGGATCTAGATATAACTTAGGATTTCTGATGCATTGTCTCACTTCAATTTTGAAATTTCAATTGCCAACAGACAAAACAAATGAGGAAAAGACCCCAGATATTTAATTTTTCCTTGGCTTATAAACGAGCATATTTTTGTGCATAGCCAATGAGAACCTGAAAAAACAAATCAGTAATATTGACCTTGCCTTCATTTAAACTTTCATATCTTTTTCATCAGGGCCTTTAACACTAATTGCAATTTTTTAAAAATATATTGCTTTAAATTATTTTTCTTAATCACTGAGTTTGTCTGGTACCTCTATTAATTTTGCACCCAAGGCAAATATTACATTTCCTCTTTTCACCGCTGCAAATAGAGTTTTTAAATGAGATATGTGAAAATCAACTACTCACTATCTACAAACCCATAATATGAGAGGCCTCTTGGCTAGTTAAAAAAAAGCAATGGTAAAATCTCTCGCTTTTGATGCTTTCAAGGAGTTGTATTAATAAGCTAATATGCAGACATACAACATGGAAAATCTAATTATAAATGCAAAATAAAGATAATGTGCTTAAAAATCTGAGCACGCCAGGTCATAAATATGTCAGAGGGCTGAAGGAGAGTATTATTTTACACCTGGAGCCAAGCCTGGAACTTTTAGAATTTATATCACTCAGAGGAGACAGTGAGGACGCTGTGTTGTGCTGTATATTATGAGATATTGCTAGTGGTCAAAGATTTATAGGGTTGGAAGGAAGAATGTAACAATAATATAATTTGATAGGAAACTTCAGGCAGCAAATTAGTAAGAACTAATCTGTGAGATTTGATTGTGAAGAATTTTTAAGGTTATTGAATTTAGCACAAAACTAAAACAGGGTGGAGGAAAGGCGATCATAACCCATAGAAAGTTTTTGGAAAAGATTTTTCTAGCAAACAGGAAGAGTTGAAGTGAGTGTCATGATAGGCAATTATACCTGCCAATTGAAGTCTGAGATGAAATAATGTTAGACTGATGACAACAAAAAATAGACCTTCTTAATTTCCATATTATTGCAAAAATAATAGTTTCAGAGCTCATAATTTTTGAGCATACACCATGCATAAGACATTGTTTCAGTGGCTAGATCCAAATAGTTATGGTTCTTACAGGCGTCAGAAGAAGAATAATCATTTTTAAAATTATGAAGGATATTATATATATATTAATTTTTGATAGATATTATCATATTAAGAAAACTGTTTCATACCAAATGATTTATTTTCAGAATATGAATTGGCATATCCTTATTGTTTTCTACTCATGTGAAAAATCACTAGTTCTTTCAATTCTTTAAACACTACATGGTTTTATTGTATTATACATTTTATATTCCCATAGTTTTAACTTGAAAATATTTTTTATTTAGGAATTCCACATCTATATTTATGGTAAGAATTGATTTGTGAATTTGTCCTCTGCATATCTTCATTGTGATATCTTTATCAGATTTAGCATAACAGATGTTATTTTTATTCCATAACATGAACTGGGAAGATTTCCTCTTACCTCTTTTCTGGAAGAGTTTATGTCAGATTGAGGACATATTGTCCTTGAGTATTTCGAAGAATAAACAAGCTAGTGCACCTATATCTTGAATCTTCTTGCAGTTTGTTGCTTTTTGGCCATTTTGAGCATTTTTGAAAGGCTGAATAATATGTTCAGAAGACTCCACAGAGATTTAAATGCAAAGAGAGTGAGGTAGCAGGAGGAAGAAATGCAAATGCACATTGTAAGTCTGAGGGACACCCCCAGTAAGCTACCATGTCGTAAGTATCATACTGCATCCCAGCCCAAACCTCCAGGACCTGTGGAGGGAGTGTTGGCTTGGGTGACCTCACCAGATACTCTTAGTATCCATTTATATAAAGTCCCCCTTGTTAATCTGCTTAGACCATGACAAAAAATAGTGAAGAAATTCACATTTAAGGGTCACAGAGAGCTTGGGATTTTGAGTGATACAATATAAATTCCATTGCTTCTTGCATCAAGAGAGAAACATTCAGCATCTCAGAGGGTGTGTATTCACCATGGCTGTAGATCAAATCTATCTTCCACAATAAGTCAGTAGGATTATTTTTAAAATCTGTTCTTATGTGAATATTGGTGACTTTTTATCCATACTGTCTAGATTTTCAGCTAATGATAAAATGTTGTAAGTAATGATCTCTTTTCAATATGATAAAGGTCCACAGGGACTCTCCATTTTACTCTTCATATTGTCTTTCCATTTATTCCTGTAAATTAGGTCAAGATGGGATCAGGCTTTCCATATTTTAAAAATTTTTTACGTTTTATCAGTTATTGAAAGAAGTTTCCTACAATGAGTACAGACTTGTTTAGATTGAATCGCATCATTTAACAAAGTCTAGCTCGACAAATGTAGTCTTGTTCAATAGAATGATTAGAACTTTAAATTTTAATCTAATCTTCATTAGCTAGCTTTGTGTCACAATAACAAAATACCTGACACAAATTACCAAGGAAGAAGAAATTTGTTTAGCTCAGAAATCTAGAGGTTTGAAATTCGAAGGCATAGCACAGGATTTGAGAAGGCCTCTAGGATGGGAGAATGATCATGTATCATGTCTCCAACAAGGAAATATGAAGAAAGGAAGGGGTAGACTTCTCCTTTTACAACAGCCCTGTCTGGAGAAGGAGCTCATGGGAAGCATACTTTAATCCCTGCCTTTGCAAGGCAGGGAAGCCACTGGCCAAGGACCCAAAGACTTCCCATCATGTTCTGAAAATGTCCACAATACTTCCCAACACTACCACACTGAGGACGAGACTTGCAATCACATGGACCACTGGGAGCATGCTAACCACATGCAAACCACAGAATAATCATGAATATGTTTAAGTTTGTAATTGCCTTTAGTTTTCCATTTTGTGGAACTGTATTTTTAGTTTTATTTTTCATTTCCTGATTAAGTAATTAAAGACTTTATTAGTAATCCATTTTCTTAGAATTTATTATTAGTCATTTATATTTGGTTTCCTTAGGAGAACTAAAGAAAAAATGTTAAGTCAATAAGTAGTATTCGGACTTATGATAGTAAATGTAACATGAAGTGTGAAAAGTATAATCATATACAAGCTCCTTCAATGTACTGATATGTGCATATGTATAAATTTATAGAAAGAGTTACAAGTGTAGGTTGGAAAAAAATAGATACTGTGAGTTAGAGTTACTTATCAAGACAGTTTGCATCTGGTCTTAGGAAATAAGATTGGAGCTGAGTACATATCTGTGGAGTGTATCACAGATTCTCAAGTTCAGACCAGACAAGACTGGACCAGAAATTAAAGTTGCCCTAATGTCATTCATTCTGACTTATTTGGCAAGACTCCAACAAAATTACCAATTTAACATACATCCAATGCATGCCAAAAGTAGCATGAAAGGACCCTAATATCAGTACATTATTTTAAATGAAAACATCTAAGACAAAAAAGGAGATATATTGTTTATCAACTGATAAAAGTGGACTATTTCATAAAATATATAATGGAAGGACTATTCTTATAGGTATTTTTCTCAAATGAAATTTTACAGTTATATATAGAAAACGGAAGAATGAGGCAGCTTTTATTTTGAGGTATTTTGGTCATGGATATCAAATACATACATAGCATATAACTGAGTACATAATAGCAATGATGTACTATGGTTTTTTATTAGTAACAAGTGTGTACAGATGGATCAAATATGTTTAAACCAATATCCCACAATAAATAATAGAAAAATGTTTGATACAATATTTATTATCTTTTAGTTACTTGTAAGACTTGTGAAGAAGAAATGACTTGCAAGTGTGTGCTTGGGATGGAACCCAGGGTCTCATAAGTGCCAGATAAGCACTGTACCAATAAGTGTTCTGGTTTTACATGTTTTCTTTTTTCTTTTTTACATTTCCAGAACAACTAAGAACTTCCTTAGACTCCTAAGACTTTTTTTCTCTCTAATCAGAACATGTCAAAGAAAGTTCTGCATTCTGGCATTCCCTGCTGCCTACTTTTTCTTGAATCAGTATTTTCTTTGATTGAGCCTCATTAATGCTTCTGAAAAATTAAGGTCAAATTTTTATTGATAAATTATATTTGAAAAGTCAATTTAATTGGCCACACTATGGAGCAAATCAGTGAAGGACCTCCATGTGTAATAAGTCAGCATTGATGAGAGGAAAATCTTTTATGGAGCATACGTCTATCTTTGATATTAGGTCATGTGCCACATTATCATCTTCTAATTGGTTATCAGTCTGACTCGTTGCTCTGGCAGAGAATCTTAATGGTAAAATATGACTCTCTAGGAAAGATTATTTTCACTGTTTCAATTTTTTCAAAACTTTCCATATATTTCACTGCACTCTTAGGGATAAGGAAGTAAGTAATTCTCTGCTTGTAAGTCAGAACACCTGTCTTAACTGCCAAAATGACACAATTCCATGTGACACTGGCTGGAGTTATATCAGCATTTTGAATCACAAAATACTTCCCCAGGAAACTATTTTCCCCTCTATTCTTTTTCAACACTCTAGTTAAGGTGTTTATATCATCAAATAGAAGGTCCAAACATGACAAATGACCAAAAGTAAATCATTTTGTAATGTTTATTTTTACTTTATTTTTTATTTTACTATGGCTTTAGCTAAGTATAATTAACAAATATATATATATATATACACTCAAAGAGTACAACATGATGATTTGGTATATGTAGTCACTGTATAATGATTACTACAGTCAAATTTACACATTCATGTCTAGTTACACTTTTGTGTGTGTGTGTGTGTGTGATTATAAACTCTGCACTCTTAGACGTTTTTAAACTGTGGCTCTACTCTTCCAACTATATTGTGTTAGAAAATTTATTTCTGAGTCAAATAATTAATAATCATGTATTAAGCACTGTACTATGTGCCAAACTATAAGAGGAAATTAAGGATGTTTATACAATTGTATAGAAAAACCTCATTGACTGTGTGTTTATGAGAGAAAGGTTACTGAGGTTGGAAAGGAGTAGAATTTACAGTATCAAACACTGTGAGCATCATACTTCCTATTATAAAAAAACTGACAGGCTTACCATTATGTTAGCTGTCTGGCAGAGGAAACCAGCTTGGTGCAAATATCGTTTACTTCTATCTTTACACTTCTCATACCATATCATTGTTTATCTTGAGTTTGAAAATTAACATTAGTGTTCTGTGGCTGTGTGAGATTTTGTAAGTTGCTTAGGAGCTCGAAAATTGCACACTGTATGAAAAATTGTGGCGGTCCAGTGTAATGTTATTTTCTTCCTCCATGCATAAATTTTGCTTCTAGCAACTTGTAAGTTTATGGTGAAATCACCTTTATCCAATCAAGTCTTGAGGTGATTTGAGCCTTGTTAAAGTATTCATAAGTTTGGTCTACTATTAAGTGTTAGCCTTAAGTGATCTCATTTGAAATCCTGGGCTATTAATCAGCCCACCTCTTCCTGCGTCCTGTCCTTAAAGTGTTTACATTTCCTAGGCCTGTGAGCCTGCTGAAAGTCCTGGTTTTTCTTATTTAATTTAATTTTGTTTTGTTTCTTTGGCCTTTTAGCTGATCCTTCTTCTTCCTTTTAGCTGATCTTGTTCTGATCTTGTTCCGCCCAACTGATCTTTTGAGAAGAAAACATAATGCAGAAGATGAAGCTGCCGTCTCTGTGTCCTAATCTTTATGATTTTACTGACTCAAATTCTGGCATCCTTAAAAACTCTACCATCATTTCTCTGTTTTTTTGCCTGTGGGGTAGCCTTGGGCCCTCTACTGTCTGGGAAGTGCTCATTGTCTCAAGTGGAAAATTAATAGAGAATGAGGGCAATGCCAGTTTATTCATCTTTTCTCAAGGATCCTGACGTCTTCATTCTAACTCAGTTCCTCTGAGGTTTGTTCAAAGAGCTATTTTATTTTGCTCCAGTTTACCTTATAGCATCATAAGAGTTTGATTAAACTATCATTGTGGCCAAGATCAGACATATAGTCCTAAAACTGATGATGGAATTTAATTTTCCCGGAGACCTAGGGCCATACTAGCTTATTAGTGGCACTGTCAGATATGATACTCTTAAAAATATCTTTAAAAAATGAAACTCTGGCTCTTGAGTAGAAATTTTAAAAATTGAAAAAGGAAATCTAGTTTTCTGACTTCCTCTATTGCTAGGGCAATTGCCATTGTGTTAACTAAGTTAATGTGTTAGAAATAAGTTTGAGATGTTAATCCATACGTCCATTGAAGGAGTTCTTTCTTGAAGCTGTTATACACTGCTGGAGGGAATTTAACTTAGTATAGCCACTATGGGATTAGCATGGAGGTTCCTCAAGAAACTAAAAAGCATAACTGCCATATGATCCAGCTGACCACTCCTAGATATATATTCAAAGAAATGAAGTCACTATGCCAAAGAGACATCTTCACAGTTAAGTCCATTGTGGCACTATTCATATTAGCCAAAATGAGGAATAATCCTAGATGCCTTCAACAGGTGGATGAATAAAGAATAGGTAATACATAAGGAAGTCCCCAACTTAGCATTTGAGTTGGGAATTTTCACAGATAGCAAAGGACCTCACATTACGAACATTCCTAGATTCAGACAAATCATTGAAGTAGCTCACATGTCTGCCAGACATTGGAGCAGTTGTGCTGCTGTGTGCTTACTGAAGAGTGTGATAGAGTACAGTACTCAATCAGAACTCAGGATGTCTGGAAGCAGGAGGAAAAGCAGAAGTGATGTGGAGGGGACTGCTAGGAAGTGCAAAGGAATATACATTGAATATTTGTGTCAGAAGTAAATAAAACTCATTTTGTTGGTCTTGCAAACTAATCCAACTTACGAACATTCCATGGAATGGAATTTATTCATAAATTGGGGACCGACTGTATATATGATGGAATATTATTCAACCATAAAGAAGAATGAAACCCGGTCATTTTTTAAAAAGCTGAATAGAACTGAAGGACCTCATTTTAAGTGAAATATTCCAGAAATAGACAAATATTGCATATTTTCCTGCAATCTGTGAAAGTAAAAAACATAAGATAGAAACAAAATAAATAAAAAGATATCTGAAAGTAGAGGATGGTATTTTAGGCACTAGAAAGAGAGATGGGGAGGGAGAAAAGGGGAAAAGGGAGGGAGAGAAAGTAGAGTGGATAATAAATGATGAAAGCATGACATATACGTTACCAAAATCTATTGTTTGTACAAATAATATAAATAATTTTACTTTTTAAAAGTATTTTAAAAACTTTATTTACATTAAAATATGTTGTATCTACAGAACTAGAATCCCATTGAAATCAGATAATTCCTAGGTTTTGATTTAAGGTGAATTTTTTCAGTTCCACAGTTTATTCAAAGATTATCTGTTTAAGAGAACAGTGCTATTTTAAATCTGTCTATAATTTACTTAAATGTTATGCTATGGCAAAGAAATAGTTTCAAAAAGTATTTACTTTATATAAATGGAATAGCATCTAGTCTATTATTGTAAAGTTGAAGCTAGAAATATTTTGGTAAAGCTTCCACATATTTAACTCAACTATAATATAAATATATTAAATCACCTCAAAGATTATTAATAGAAATATTTATAGATTATGAAAAATTTAAACATTTTATAATATACAGCCTTATAGTCTATCTAGTACTATAAATTACCCGACAGTGTTTGTACATTATTAACATTGATTTTTTTTTGCATGGTTCTAGATTTGGGAAGAGTATTATGTAAACTTTAAATTACTCAAAATTGTTCTAATAATAAGAACAAAATTGATTTATTTTAGGAAATATAGGACAATATATCAATTTTAAAATCATTCAAAAACAAATATTTTTGAAATTTTCTTTAATATTGTTTTAAAAGTTGAGACTCTAATATGATAAATACCTATATATCACATGTGTATGTACATATGCACAAATATATACTGTATCTTATTTGTTGGATACCTATTCGAAAGTAACTTCCAGCATCATGGTATCATGACCCCCATACGTAAGTCCTTGAGGACTTACCTCTAAGAATAAAGGATGATCCTCCACAATTACTTTTATTTTTTCCAAGAAAATTAAAATTAATTATATAATATAATTTTATATATAGTGAACATCAAATTTTACCAAGTTGTCCCAAAATTTTCAATTTCTTTTCAAATGAAGATTACCTCAAAACTATTATGCATTTTAATATAGAACTGCCTATTAATGTTTTATATTATATTTTAAAAATAATATATGCTTTTTTTTTTTTTTTTTTGGTACCAGGGATGAAACTCGGGTCCTTGTGCTTGCGCAGCAGGCAGCAAAACCACTGAGCTAAATCCCTGGCCAATACATGCATTTTGTAGGCTCAGATTTGTTTTTTCAAATCCAAGTTATCTATGTATTAATGTAAGTATATAGGCTATACTTAGTAATCAAAGTAAGTCTTATTCCATAACTTTCTTTGTTTCAGTTATAAACCTTGCCTAAATTATTCACTAAGAGTTACAATACAGGAATTTTCTAATTATGCCATTCTTCTTCACTGGTGATATTGCTGACCCAAGAATTTTTCTTTTCAGTCCTATTTCCTTCCACCTAAATGTCTCTTTCTGTCTCTCTCACCCTCCCTCTCTCTCCCTGTGTTCTCTGTTTCTCTGTTTCTCTCGTGTCTCTCTCTCAAGCACAAAGTAATACATACACTCATACACAAAAGCATACACACAAGCACAAACATATTTCAGATTTCCAATATACTCTGCCCTGACTTAGATTCATCCATTTTTCTAAGAGTCCTAGTTCTTTATTGGTAAATATTTAGGAAAAATTTTAAAAAGACCTGGTTCTACATGTGGGATTTCCACCATGACATGTTTTATGGCAAAAGAAGCAGTATTCAAATATCTTTTTGTTTGCAAGATGCTGTCTGTTTTTTAAATTTTATTATTTATTTACATTTATTTCTGGAAAAATCAATATAAGAAGGATCAGCTAAGTTTTACTGAGAAAGATTACAGACTGAAAATAGTACCAATGTCAGGAGCTAATTGATATGGAAGCATGTATTATTTGAATATTTGTTATATATAGCTAATTTTGAGTCATTTTATACATTTAAAAATAAATTGATTAAGAATGATAGACTTTATCACCATGAAATAAGGATGTTATTCTTAACAATTTTCTTTGCTTGGAAATCTACTTTGTTTGATATTAATCACCCCAAAGTTTTCTTCTGATTAGTGTTAGCACTTATATGCTATGCCTTAGTCAACATTTATATTTTAATATTTTTGTGTCTGTACATTTGGATAAGGTTCTTATGAGTAACACAAAGTTAACATCGTGTGTGTGTGTGTGTGTGTGTGTGTGTGTGATTGTGAGTGTCCACCCATATGTTTTTCATTAAAGACCTTCAGTGTCCCAGGCAATATACTTTATGATGTGCAAGAAATATTTGAGCCAACATGTGTCTTTGAGGAGCTCCACACTGAGTTAAATAGGTTCACATCTATCCAGGTGTCTATGTACAAGATAAAAGGCCAAAGTATATAACCGAAGCAAAATATCCAGAGTTCCCAGAGCATGTATTACACCAACCTCAATGGTAACTTTATCCTTAACATTTAAGTGATTATACAATTTGCTAATGAAACCTGCAATTAAAATATTTAAATTGTTAACAAGAGGCAAAAATCTACATGTAAAATAGGTACACAAGTTAATATTTCCCCAGTCATCATTTTCTTACTCAAACTGATCAAGACCAAAGGAACAGTCTAACAAACAAAATGAAAACCTTTTTTCCTAGAGAAAATAGCTGAAGCTGCAAATAAACAGCAGTTTCCCATGCTGAGATATTCTTGGATTCAATTGAGGGAAAATGAAAAACTACAGGAAGCAATATTTGAAAAGCAATTGGAAAATCAGGTGAACTGATCAGGAAAAATAACATCCTACTACATTTCAAATGTGTATCAGCAAGAAGCACTCATTACAAACACAGCAACAGGTCCAAACAACATGAAAAATCTTGAGATGGTTTAAAAAGCTTATCACAAATATCCATGATATATTTAGAGAAAACTAATTTAATTTTGACATGAGTCCTAATTTTACCAAAGTAACAATTTCATTATAATTATTAATTTATAATTTACCTCTCTGCAGGTATTGTTTATATTGGTTTCTCAGAAGATCTTTAGTGTCTAACCCAATTCACATTTGTTAAAAATAGATGACATGATATACTCTGATATGATATGGTAGATAGTATTAATGTGCTTTAAGCAGTTGCCCCTCTGAAACTCTATCCTGTTATCAACCAAACAAGAAATGCATGAGATAAATTTTCAAGGTAAAGGTGGTCTCATTTCTTAAATTGAGGATATTGAGGAAAGTTGTTTCAAAGTAAGGTTTAATTTATTCTCTAAAATTTTACCATCATCTACAAAGCAAAAGATCAATCTTCTCAAGCATGGAGATACTTTAAATTTCTCAAATAATTTTGTAGATGCTCATTATATCTATCATGTCTTAGGTTCTTGGTTTCAAAACCATAATGATAAAGAGTTCTCCATAACTTCAGTAATGCTAATTAATAAATTTGTTTAGAGTCAACATAACTACAATATTAAGCACACAAACAATATTTTTTAAAACTTCCATACCCCAAATGGAAATTAAAAAAAAAACAAATGGACAAACACATCATAGTACAGATACAAAACAGAATCTATCTAGTAACAAAAGGAAATAGGATACTAATAAATAAAGTATACACCAAACTTCAAAAATGTTTTGTCAAAAAAATAAGACGTCACAGAAATGAAGAAATGCTGCCATTTATATGCAGTTCTGGACAGGAAAATGAATCCTTGACACTCAACTTCCTTCACAGATTAATGACATTCTCTAAATCAGTGGTCCTTTTTCCCAAGTTTCTTTTAAGCTTTTATTTCTATTACCCATTTAGTGTGAATTAGCAAAATTATAAATTAAAAACCTATAGCAGTTTAAAAATGAAATTTAAACATTGCAAAAATTAATAGCACAAAACTCTTACATTCTGTTCATAACACTTCCATTAATTTTATAAATTATGTTAATTTGTTCTGCTATAAATCTTCAACACAAAGCTAAAAAATATAAATGAAAATCTATGTACAAAAAGTTCACCTGAGAGAAAATAAAACAAATTTGATGGATCAGTCCTTCACCCAAAATCACTGAGTATCATTTAATCTAGGACAGATAGGACTGCACCAGCACTAATTCACTCATGCAGGAACAACACACCTGAAAAATTAGCTTACGCTGTGAGTGACGCATTTGACCATCAGTGATAACATCTCATTTTTTGAAGGCTCAGATATATTTATCAATTTTGGAGTGAAAGCATTGAATGTTTTCTTATTTCATCATTGAAATGGCTGATGAAATCTTCTCAACATCACCAAGGAAATTAAATGTAAAAGCACTCTCTCTCTCTCTCTCCATATATATATATATATAGAGAGAGAGAGAGAGAGATATAGATATGCATGCAAACTAAAATATATAATATAAAATACAAAATAAAATATAATGTATATATTTATAAATATTGTCATGTATATGTCAAGGTTCTGTCATATATTAGTATAATATTCCATATATATAAATATATACATACATATTATGAAGTTCTTTTTATAAAAAGAAATATGGCTCTACATACATAACTCATAGTCTACTGTATCAGTGAATACAAAAATTGGAATAAATATTTCCTATTCAATCTAACTGAATTTACTATTCAATTTAATTGAATTAACCATATTCTCTTATTTCTAATTAAGAAATATTCTGGTAATATCAAAACAATGACTACATTCATCAGTCATTTTTTTCAGTTTACTCACATCCTAGAGAAACGGTTTTCAAAAGAATGATGACAGGAGGAAAAACAAGAGTAACACCAAATTTTACTCATTACACTCTAAATATAATAGGAAAATAAGTTACACACACGAGTACTCTGATTTCACTTTTATGTAGCAGAAAGTACTAGGGCAGTACTTAGTCAGATAGTAATTACCATGGGTGGAATGAGGAGAAATTAGGGAAAATTAATTTGAAAGCTATAAATTTGCAGACATATAGGATGAATAAATCTATAGATCTAATGTACCTCATGAGCAGTATTGCTAATAAAATTTATTATCACTGAAAATGAAATTTTAGGTGCTATTCTAACATACACACACAAAGTTAACTAAGGAAGGTAGTGGGTATGTCAATTTGTTTGACTGCAGTCATAATTTTATTCATGGTATATATATCAAAACATATTATTTATCACAAATATATTTATATGTGCACATCAACATATCTATATTTGTGTTTATAAATCTTATTTTTGGGTGTGCATGGAGTACATCTCTGCCATGAAGAAGAATGAACTTGAGTCATTTGTAGGAAAATGGATGCAACATGAGACTATAAAATTAAGTGAAATAAATAAGACAAGCAAGGTTAAATATCACATGGTTTCTCTAATATGAGACACTCAAAATACAAGTAAAGAACAAAATAAAAGATAATAGGAAATAGGGAGATAGATAGATCTTTTCCAAAAGAGGAGGGCACCAAGAGTTAAGGGAGGAAAAAAAGAAGTGAAAGGAATGAAGAAAGAAATGAACATGTGTTACCTACACTGACTCCCACTAAGGAAGAAAATGCTCATGTATTGCAAACATGTATCACTAAAAGTAAAAATTAAATAGATATAAATATATATATATATGTGTGTGTGTATATAATGCTATGATATATATGGAATGTAAAATAATCAAACTTAATGATAGCACAGAGCAAAAGAAACTGAAGGAATAAAAGAAAAAAGAACTGTTGTTGCAAGGTAGAAGGTTTCAGTTAAGAAGTAATACCTTAAATGAGACCTACTGTACATGTTGGTCACTGTTTATTATAACAGAGTATAACATATTTCAAAATTGTTGAAAGTAAGTTTCAAATATTCTCATCACAAGAATGGGTAAGTTATTGACAAAATAGATATATTGAGGTTGACTTAATAGTTCATATATAATTAACATCACTTTGAAGTTCTTAAACATATTTAATTATAATTTGTCCAATACATAGCGAAGTGATGGACACTAACTTTATACAGTACATTACTTGTGTTGATGAGTTAATTTCTTAATAATATTTTCTGAATGACAAACTAAAATAACTATTTTTAAAAAGGAAAATATGTGAAATTAAGATGTTTTAAATGATACAGGAGGATTTCTCATAGAATTATGGGGAGATGAATCTCTGCATACATTCCAGAATACAAATGCTGATAAAAGTGAGAGCAGAAAATATGCATAGCTTACAGAAATAACAATACTAGGACATAGGGAGCAATATACCCTTAAAACTATGTATAAACAGGGAAGTTATTATATTCCATGCACTCTGAAATATCCCTCAGCAAAGCTGAAAATATTTCCCCTTCTGTACATGAACCTATAGTCAATGGTAAGATTTAACCTAACCCTGGGATAGGCAAACATTTTATATAAAGTTCAGATATTAAGTATTTTAGGATTCACAATCCATATAATCTCCATCACAGCTACTTAAATCTGCCTGTGGAAATTGAAAGCAACCATAGCAGCAGGTAATGGAATTGGTTGGCTGCATGCCAATACAATCCTGTTTACAAAAACAGCCTTGTGTGCTGTAAATGGCCATTAAGCCTTAGCTTGGAGACCTTTGCTGTAATCGTGCCAACTACACACTCACCTGGATAAAAATGGACAGCAGTTGAATATTTCAATTTTGGTTGTGATACCAAACTACTTAACTAATCTATCATCATAATTTGTGGGGTTCACTAAAAAAGGGAAACCAAGACAACTTCTTCAAAGTTACTAATAACTCCAACACAGCACTAGCAAATCTTTAATCCAACTATAGGGAACTTCTAAACGCAGGGCCATGTCCACTGCACACAAGCAAAGCCCATGAAACTGGCTCCACTGGCTTTTGGTCACTGCCCCTTGCTCTGGTATCTCCAAGTTTTGGAACTTCTCTCATCTTTGTTGGGAAAATCCATTTATTTACTTGCAGTGTTCATCATTTATGCATGTTAAAAATGTATCATCAGTACACCATAAATCATACCTCTCATCTCCTATGTTTACCTGAAATTCTTTAGAATATCAACACTAATTTTCTATTTCCCAAGGCTGTTTAAAGTTTCTCTGCTTCTCTGTGTGGTACAGCTCCCTCTGCAAAGGCAAGAGATCCCTCCTCACCCCAAATTCCGACCACAGGGCCAAAGACACTCCTTGCCCCAAGAGACTGTGAAGGAAATATTTTTACTCACATTAGACTCAGGGGTTCCCTGGGGCCTAGAGGCAGGTCTGAGCTGACTTGAGAAGAAGGGAGCAGGGTTAGACCCTGCAGTGGTTAAGAGGCGGGGCTAGGGAAAATGTCCTGCAAAGGTAGATTTAAATTTCTCACCTTCACAAAGGGAGAGGGTTCACAGGTTCCTGTTCAGATGTGCATCCAAAAGGAAAGGAGGAGGAGATCAAGCAAAAAGCAGTCAAACACCCCAAATGAGCTAAGAACACATATTACAACTCACTTTCCTCTGCACTTCAACTTTCCACAACTTTTCAGTTCTACATGAAAAATAATGGCAGAGGAACAGTCACATTTTCAAATGCTTATTTTAAGTCTAGAATATTCATTAGGTATGAAAATATACCTGCAATCATCTCATAAAACATGCAGTATCTTAGTCATGCAATTCTGCACAAGAATAAACACACACATACACACCCCAAAACTCCCCTTGAAGTGGGACCTACAATATAGAAGACTTCTTTTCAAATATTATGACCTCCTTATATTCCTTTTGTAATTACTTTAAAATGTGACAATTATAATTTCACTATGTAATATCTGTGTTTATAAATATTTACCTGTATCTATTTACATTTTTAGTTTAATGTCATATTTTACTCATTGTTAGTCAAACTAAAAATAATTTTGTTGAAAAATAATTTTGACAGATAAAACAACCAGAACTCAAAATTATGGACCATTAGAAATGTTATGGATATAATAATATGACGCAGTCACATATCATTTGTACATATTTGAACTGAGTTATAGTATGTCATATTATATCATGCTATGTTGTTTTATAAATGGTGTCAAATACCATTTATCACCTGTGCACTTGAGCAAAAGTCAAAATCAAGGAAACATCATTTAATAAATGACAAGGATGACATGATCAATGAATTTCCAGACTTCTGAAGAAGGTTAAGGATGATTTATACGATAGCCTACAGTGAGATATTCTAAATTTGAAAAAGCAACTAAAGTATGGAATTTAAACTATTAAGAAATATGAAATAAATTTGATCTATTCTACTGAAAATAGAGGCATAACTGTGCAGATCTTTCTTTTATCTCAAGAATTAGTAGATATTTTGTCTATGGTTTTAAAGTTTTTCTTTCCTTTTCTTTCCTTAGATTTTCTATAGTTCTTGACGATGTAAAAAATACCATTAATATAATCTATATAAATGTTTTCCTCATTATATTTTGCTTATGAAATGGAAGAAATTTTGATTGTACTATGTTTTGATTAATTGAGCAATGGTAACATTAATTATAACAATTTACATTTTTAATCATAAATATATACAATACCTGTATATGCTTTACATACCACTAATATACCTTCCTGCATATTTTAATGAAATTTTTTCTTGGATTTATCAACAATAACATTCTAATAGATATTCTATTCATTTTCCTATTATACTTGTTTTACTTGCCACATTTATGTTCTTTTAAATGCATCCATCACGTCTATTGCTGCTTACTACTATATGTAAAGCTTGAGATTTTATGTAATCCTGAAGAGATAAAGCATAAAAGCAGATCTTAAATCAAATATATTATAAAACATCTACTAAGAAATTGATTAAGTATTGAAAATTGATTTATTGTTTCTAAAAATGTTCCTTCTGTGCATATATCAGCTTTTTAAAAAATTATATGTATTTTTCCTAAAAAAATGTATTAGTGAATCACTGACTTCAATTATTGTGGGTATATTCTAATATATTGTTATATCTGGATCACATGGTAATTCTATATTTAATTTTTTTAGGAGCTATCATTATTTTCCACAGCAGCTATGTCTTAGAGAAACTCAGAGTTATTGTGCACTAATGTTATAGATATATTATTCAGAATATTCAAAAGGAAAAATAAACTTAAATATTCCTGGACACAAGAATAGTTTAAAAGTGTGGTCCATTCATGCAATGAAATATTATTTAACCTTTAAAAAGAATGAATGTTTTATACTTCCGAGACATGGAGGGACAATTCAGGTATGTGCTAGTGACATAAACCAGACACAAATGAAAATTCAGTATGAATCCACATTTATGAGTTAAATAGAATAATCAATTCATCAAAACAAAGTAGCACAGTGCTTAACAGAGTCTGAGCATGAAGTTATTGTTTTGGGGTACAGAGTCTCTGGTATAATGAATATGTGCTACAGTTACATGATTACATGGCAATGAATAAAGAAGTCAGTAGTGTTCTGTGAAATAAATAGAATCTCAAGAACATAGATAAATTTCATTTAGGCTGTCACATTATAAAAAGGGCAAATACTGAAGAACCTAGAGTATTAGACTTGATCTTAGCCAAAAGGCCAAGAAGCGATAGAAACTAAAGTATTAGAAGCCAATCAATGAGAGTGGAGGCACACTTGCCTCTATATGAGGAAAGGAAATCTGTCTGCCTCTATCTCAGATCCAGATGAAAACATACACACAAATGTACTGTTTAATATCCATATAATTATGTACATTTATAGTACTGTATTTTACAATATTTCTATAGTAAAATATAAATATTATGGTATGTATATAAGCTATTTACTGTATATAATAACATTTATACATATGTATGAAAAATACATGGAGAATATATATATATATAATTGATAGGAGTGATATAGAGAAAATATACACATATACATGTATAGAGTATTTTTGTCACTGCTATTCAAGGATGAGGCAGCATATTAAATGAACATTTGTGAAAATATTAATGTAATTTAATATAAATGACATATTTATCTTTATAATTTTCTATGTCTGAGTTTAAGAAATAGACTATTAAGCGCTTAAAACCAAAAAATGCAAACATTTTGAGAAGACGGGAAAACATCAAAAATGGTGCTAAAGGAAAAATCTGAATCACAGAGTAGACTAGATTAGTTGAGGTAGCAAAAAAGTCTGGATTAGAGATTTCTAGCTATTAGTCATTGGCATAAACTCTGTTTTTCTGTTAAATATGACTAAAAGAGAGTGAATAAAAATAAATTACATTTATTTCAACATTTTTCCTCTATCAATTATTTTCACAATTTGTTTACATTTCTACATGAAAATAGCACTTTTAAACTGCTTAAAGTACTATATGTTTCCTCCTTTCTTTTAATGAGGAATATTTGCATGTGTAGTTTCTAATAGAGAACTCCTTTTTTTCCCCCCCAAGTACAAAAGTTCAAAGAAAAGACTGTTTCTGAAATAATGAATTTTTCATACTTGCACAGAAATCTCAATATGCCTCAGTTGTATCCAGACAGCGAATGAGTTCCAATTCCAATGACAATGAGTAATAGGAGAGAAAAAATTCATTTTTTCAGTTACTTCATGGCAGGATTAAGTTAATACTCTCTATTGAAGTGGCAGCACATGATTTATTAGCATGCCCCATCACTGAGTGATGTGCAATTGGATGCATGATAGGCTGAAAACCAGTGTGGATGTAATGTCTCTGTAATGCCATGATGTTGACGACTAGTGGGAATGCATTATTAAGGAAATAGCACGCTGATTACTTGCTTCTGTAATATATCATTAATCTGATGTCAGTGTTAGATGTATAAATGTAATTTATAATCCACAAAGTGAAAGGTGACGGCAAGACTTTCCATCTAAGTAGTCATTTAAAGTATTCATTTTTGAAAATTTTAAGTACCTACAAGAGGGTTTGGTGACTTCAGATTATTTAAAACTGAAGGTGATATATTGAAGTCATAGGACACGTAAAATGGAAACGTGTGGTGGAATCACCATTAGCTTTCATCATCAAAAGTTTTGAACAACGGCTCTGTTTTATCAAGGATACCGTATCACTAACAGTAGGGGCTAATTTACAACATGTGGCAAGTTCCCTAAGTTTAAAAGCATTTTGACATAACTTAACATCTAATGCACACAAACTACTTAATAAGATTGTAAAGGAAGAGACTCTAAGCTTTTAAATAAGCAGTCAGATATTCAAATGTATTCACCTCATCTAACATTCAGTAGCAATGTGGAGGTTTGGGACATCAGTCTGACATCCCTGGTTCTAATCAATCTTTTGTCAATAAGAAACTATGATTTTAATCAGCCTGGCTTTCTTGACTAGTTTTATCGTTTGCAAAGTAGTATGATTCAAATAAGGCAATCTTCATGATTATAGGTAAATTTGATTGAAAGGAATTTTTGAGAAGAAATTCAAATATCCCAGTACATTGTAAAAAAGAAAATAGGAAAAAAATCTAACTACTTGATATTTCACAAGAAACAATTTTCTACTATTGAAATAGGAATCACTTTCTGTTTGCTTAACATATACATTATTTAATAATACATTTTAATATTATTTTAACATCAAAAAGGCTCCTAGCAGTACATCTCTTCATAAATATAATCTTTTTGTTTGTTTCTTGCATTAGTATAACCTATCAAGTCTTTCATAAAATCTAAATAGGGAATAAAAAATTTCACTCAAAGCCTCAAATATATAACCATTCTGAATATTTTCACAAATAAAACAGATGTTAATTTTTTTCTTCTAATACTTGTATTTGGTCCTCTAATATGTAAACTTTATTACAGTATAATCTTAGCAAAATTTTTTTGCCATTGGTAAGATGGTGTGGTTTTTATTGCCATATGAAGTAGATATTGTCACAGGTAGTTAGCAACACACACTAGAAATGCTGGGTGAATTTGTTTTAAGATTTCAAAGTGTATCAAGGGTACTCGCAGCACTGATGAATGTTCCTGTCACTATTAGGTTGCTGAGTATGTGTCTTAAACAATATAGTGCAAGTTTTAAAAATAACAAATAATTTGGCTCCTGAGAAAGAAAGATGAGACACTAGCAAACAAACCACTGTCACTGTCAGCTCTAGGGAATGTATTGCATCTTTTGACAAAATGAGCTACGTGTCAATTGAATGTGTCTGGGTTTGGTATTTCAGCTTTGTCTATATGTTTTAGTATTGACCTAATATACTTTTTATTATGAAATAATTAGCAGGGACGTGCTATTGGAAAGGCAATTCCTGTATTTAATTTCCACCTGTTAGGAAGACAAAATCTTCTAAAGGCAGGCCATTAAACCGAATGGAAAGGGGCAAAAACAATATGAAAAACTACAAGAATTCTAAGACAGTAGAAGCTGAAAATAACTCCACCTAACTTCTTTAAGTACTGTTCTAATGCTACATATTCTTAAGCTAATTTAAATCTCTATACATATGATATCTCCATTCCATGAACCTTAGACCTGCCTGTAGTTTCACTAATGTTTGGTGTTATACAAATACAGATTTCAAATCTCCTACTCTGAGATTCAATTCTTTGCATGTTTATCTACCAAGTAAAATACAATGAACTCTATGGACTCTCAATTTACTCCATTCCTATGAATTCATAGTCCCATAATGATAAATTAATACATGCTTAACAAAACTGCTTGAAACTTGGTGTCTTCTACATTATCTGAACCAAATTATTATAACAAAGACCCAAAACTACATGTAAATTTTCATTTTAAACACTGTATAAAAATTAATTTTAAAATAACTAAATATTTGCATTATTATAATCATTTTCATTTTTGAATCCCTAATTTTAATGTAGTTCCTATTAAATGGAGAGATTAATAATACTCATTTATCATTTGTCTGTGTTGATGTCAACTGCCTAGCTTGACTGAAAGTTCTATCATGGAGCATACAAAGTCCCCAGCCATACATATAAAATAGAGAAAACAAATGAACACTTCCAAACACCAAAAATCAAATGGTTGCAAGAAATTTGGAGAAAATGAGGATATTCTATGTGGGTGCAGTTGAATTAAGAGTCAGAGTAGAAATGTTTAAAGAAACAAAACCTTCTCCCTTGTCCACTTCCCAATCAGGAGTCTGAGCTTGTCAGATGAAGAGATTCTGATTGCTGGAGTGTCTGGTCTTTTTTTTTTTTTTTTGAAGAAACCACACAGTTAAAATCCCTATCCATTATAGTTTCTACAACACTGCAACTCTAGAAAAGTTGGGAGAGAGGAATTGGTAGACAGTTCACTCATATTCTCTCTCTCTCTCTGTCTCTCTCTCTCTCTCTCTCTCTCTGTCTTTCTCTCTCTCATTTACCACACTTTTAAGACATTTCAGTGTGTTTTAAAAATAAGAAAAAAAAAGGATGATGAATCAAGGTAGACAGGCAAATTGCTTGGAATGCAAATTAAAACTAAAACATATAGAGCATTTGTGTGTTGGATATCGATAGTAATTATAAAGAAAAGAGTTGAGCCGAATAAGTAGCTGAGTGGTGGATTGTTCACCTATCATGTGTGAGGCCTAGGATTCAAATAGAAGCAATACAAAAGCCAAAAACAGAACCAAAAAGAAATTAATAGACACTCAAATTCATGAGACACATGAGTAAGCAGATATTCATGTATTGTAAATTGATTAACCAATGTTGATACTTATTTTGAAAGCTCCTTACATGCTGCACCTGAGACACAAAGAGAAAGTCGCGGCCACTCCATGGGTCACAGGGCTGTTACAAGAAGTGACAGAAGGACCTTCCTGTGCAGTTTAAGCACAAGTTTGCTCCAAGAACCCTTTATCTGTTGAACTTCAACTTAGTCCTATTGAGGACATTGTTAGAGAGGAAAGCTAATGGAAAAGAAGAAGAGAAGTAGTGGATAGGGAGATTCATGGGGGCAAGAGAACCATATCTAAGCACCAGAACATCGGGGGACTTGTCTCCCCTTCATCTACTTTGTATGTTGCTATTCTATTCCTTTTTCCTACTCGCTCCTTGTCTTAAATTGACACATTAAACCCTGTGATTCAACCATTTTAATATTGAAAATCTTTGAATCAGTCTCTGCTGCCTAGAAGAGCCTGTACTTATGAACCATACTGCATGAAAATAATTTCTCAGCATGATTGAAGCGCATGATTGTAAAGCCCTCCACTCCATGCAAAAGAAAAATACAACTCCTAATATATATATATATATATATATATATATATATATATATATATATTCTCCTCTGTAAATGTCATCAACTGAAAATATTGACAAAATATGAGTGACATATAGAATCTAAAAATTAGAGTAGGAATTCCAATCAAAATATTTTAAACTTTAGTTATAAATCTCAGGAAAGGTTCTAGCATTTTAAGTAATATATTAAAAATACCAATAATGAGCTATGGACTGTTATTCAGTGGGTGGAAGTTATAGAAAAATCTTTTCCATTTTCATAATAACGAACCAGAAAGTAAAACTATTTTTATAATATGGCAAAAAAGTGAATACGCAATGTATGTATTTGGAGGCTCACAGGAAAAGCCTATCTTGTGAGAAATATTTGAAATAGAAATTACTAGGGAATTTCAGAAAATTATGTGGCATAGTTAACATAGAAGAGGACAAGACTCCAATGTGAGGAATAAATAATCATAGCAAGAAACAAAGATAAATTTTCAAGATACATTACAAATCACCAAAACAACAAAATCTGAAAGCCAGTATTGCTTATTAACATGAATACAAAAACTAAAATCAAAGAAGCAAAATTATTACCAAACATAATTTGACCAGATATTAACAAAATTTTGCATTGTGACCAAATGTGTTTTAACCTATAAATGAAAAATTGTTTAAATATAATTAACAAATTTTTATAATTTTAATACCTCTGTAGATGTAAAAATAACTCCAGCATCTATTTCATATTAAAACATAAAAATAAAAAAACCACTTCTCAACAAATGAAACTTTGTCATTCTAACAATGGCAACTTATTAGAATTCCATACAGCTCACCTGCTACCTAATGTGAGAATATTGGGTACTTTATTCCCAATACTCGAACAAGGCAAGATTGTCCTACATTCATTACGTCTTATTCAGTATAGCACAGCAGATTCTGGCCAGGGCAATCAGGCAAATAAAATAAATAAAAGATATCCAGATTAGAAATGAAAAAGTATAACACTTTTATTTGAAGTTAACATGTTGTTGAGGGAAAAAATTCTGTTGGAATCTACAGAAGAACTATAGAAAAAAATCAATTCTGAAAATGGTCACATGTATCTGTATGGTTGCAGAAAATCAAACTGAAATTAAATGATACCATGTAATATATTAAACACCTAAATCTGAAAAAAATTTAAAAGATCCACTCACTGAAAACTATAAGTATACCCACACATATATGGACAACTGAGATTTATGATGAGGTTATGGTAATTCAGTGAGGACAGGAGAAACTCTTTAATAAATGATTCTGAGCCAACAGAATATCTATATGTTAAAAAGATGAAATTTGATACATCCCTTGATTCTATAAAATAATTTTAGAATGGACAATAGACCTAATGTAAAGACTACAAATATACTTTCTGGAATAAAATAGGAAAAAAATCTTTGTGATCTCATCTTAGAAAGGTTGTATCTTAAAAAAATAGTTGAATAATGCCATCTTTGTATAGTAATATTTTCATTACCTAAAAGATAAAACTGTACCAAGTGAGTAGTTGCTCCCCAATCAGTCCCTCCTCCATTTAACTATTCGAGACAATCAATCTACATTTCGTCTGTATGAATTTCCTTATCCCACGTTTTTATACAAATGTCATAATAGAAGGGAAGACAATTTGTATCTTTTTTTGTTTAGCTAACAATGTTAATATACATCAAGTGGTTCTTCAAAAAAGCTAAAAATCATATATCTGTACTTCATTAATTTATGCAGTAGAATGATATTCTACTGTATGTATTTACATACAACTGTTTGTTTATACATTCCTCCACGGATGGACATTTAAACTCTTTCCAATATTTAATTGCTATCAAAAAAGTTTGCTGCTCTGAACCTGTATGTTCACTTATTTTTCAGCACCATTTTCCACTTTTTTCGTTTAATATCTATGATGGGGCTGCAAGATTGTATTGAAATATTCCTTTTAATAAACTATATTTGAAGAAAAGTCTTAATTTCACAGAAAAATTGAGCAGTGTATACACAGATTTCTCACATATCCTGTTCCGACACATTCCTAGCTTGCCCATAATTAATATCTTCGACCACAGTGGCACTTTTGTTATTCTTGATGAATAGAGTTTGACATCTCATGATCACCCAAAGTCCACTGTTTACATTAGGACTCACCCTTAGGGTTGTAAATTTTATTGGTTGTCCTGTGTCCCTCATAATATAATGAAGATTATTTTTACTGCCCTAAAAATCCTTTGTGTTCCACCTTCGCCCCTCATTACCTTCAGCCCATGGCAAGTATTGTTCTTTGCATTGTCTCCATAATTTTATCCTTTGCAGAATGTCACAGGATGTATAGGCCTTGCTGAACAGCTTATTACACTTAGTAATAGGCTCTTAAGTTTTGTTCATGCTTTTTCATCCCTTGATGTCTCATTTCTTTTTGGTGCAGGGTGATAGTTTATTGTTGATTGCTTAGACACAACACAGTTGACCTGTTTAGTTTTTACCTACTAAAATATTTCTTCATTGCTTCCAAGTTTTGATAATAATGAATAAAACTGGTACAAATATTCTTGTGCAGGTTGTATGTAGACATTTTTGACCTCCTTGGGATAAAATCAAGGCAACTTCTCTATAATATGATGATTATAGTTAGCCTATAAGAAATCATCAAGCTGTTTTCCAAAGTCCCGGTACCATTAGTATTTTGCAGTGAATGAGAGTTCTTGTTGTTCCATATTTTCATCAACATATGTTTTCAGTTTTATTATTTTTCTCTTATTAATTGGTGAGTAGTCCTGCCTTATTGTTGTTTTAATGCTATTTTTAGTTTTTTGAAGAACCTTCATACTTTTTCAAAGTAGCTATGCCATTTTACATTCCTAGTAACAAAGCACAAGTGTTTGAATTTCTCTACAATCTTCTTAATGTTTAATATTTTCTATTGTTCTTTTTATAGCTATTCTAGTGATGTAAGCCAAAATTGATTGTGGATTTGTTTTGCATTTCCCTGTTCTCTGCCTACTTTGAACATCTTTGGATGTACTTGTTGGTCTATTTTAAACCCTTTGCAGAAATGTCTCTGTTAATCTTTTGTCAATTTTACAGTTGAGTCATATGTCTTACTGTATAAAGCCCTTACAATTTAAACAAGATGAAATAGACTGTGGTCTTTTAAGAATGATGTAGATACAGATTGAAGGATAAAATTCAATATAATAAAAATAGTTAGCATAACATTTTCAGCTCCTTGCTTGTGCTTTTGATTTTTAAGATCTAGTTTAAGTCTGGTTTACCTTGTGATACTAATGCACATGTCCACGTGACTTTCATTATGATCATCTCAGATGGCACACTA
This sequence comes from Heterocephalus glaber, assembly GCF_053883595.1. NCBI lineage: Eukaryota > Metazoa > Chordata > Mammalia > Rodentia > Bathyergidae > Heterocephalus > Heterocephalus glaber. Next base: position 14,268,744 of record NW_028258142.1, on the reverse strand, counting down.
ATTTGCAGCCCTTGAGAAAGTAATCGGCCTTTAATAGAGATCAATATCCAGCCCAAAACTTTTTTCAATAAAAGGATATTCATATATATTTACATATATCTGCATGTATATATGGAAGAATATTTTCAGCATGCCTAACATTTAGAAGAGCTTGCTTGCAGGGCTATGTCAGCTATACTGAGTATTTCTACCAGATAAATATTTAGTTTCCTTCACAGAGTCTGACTGTAGTGGCAGAAGATGTCTACATGCACAGCCCTCAGCAAAACCTAGGCAGAAATCCTCAATAGGCCTTCCCTGGACAAAAACAGTGTACACATTCGTTGATGATTTTTTGTCATTTTTTAAAAGAGCATAATTTGTGTGACCTCCGGAACTGGACAATGAGTCATAAGAAGCCAATACGTAGACTTCTTCAGACTCCACATGATGTGTCTTATTCCCTTCTTGGTCCAGCTGTGTGTTCTTGCTGGATCACTGTAATAAATCTCAGCTATGAATACAACTGTGTATTTAATACAGTGAGTCCTTATAGTAAAACATTGAGCATATGTGTAGTATTTGGATCCAGACCCAGGAAGCCAAAGCTCCCAAATCCTCTGTGTGCAATCACTATCAGCCACACACCATTCATTTTTTCAGTCACTAGTGTTTTCTAATGATTGCATACTTTGAATGGCACATGATTTCACATGGAGGTAAGGAACATCTGTAGTTCCATCTTTTGCTCTAGGCTCCAAAAAAACCTCTATCAGTAAGGAAGCACAGCCTCACATATAAATAAGGTGTTTAAAAAATGTCATTCTAGTTGGGCATGGTGACACATGCCTGTAATCTCAGCACTCAGGAGCCTGATGCAGGAGGATCTCCATGAGTTGAAGGCCAGCCTGGGGTACATGGCAATAACTAACTAACTAACTAAATAATGTCATTCTAAACAGCTTCATTTTCAGGAATCTCCCCTGTGGCTCCCGTCATCTCTCATTCTGCAGCATCCAGTGTGTGGTTTCTCACCATTCACCAAGGAGCGGCTGCAGACCTCAGATATCTGTGAGTCTGGCTGTAACTCCCTGCATAGAACAGTGGCCTGTCTCTTTTTGCTCCACTTTCCAAATCTTGCATAGCTTCTTTGTGTTAGAGTATTCTATTCTGAAACAATTACAAATGGGAATTCCCTGAAATACAGAGGAAAACCTAGAAGGGTGTCAGGAACAGTGTCAAATTGGCAAAAGATAATCTAGCATAGATAAAATAAAATGATAAATAAATACTCAGTTGTTCTTTGTTTTACACAGATTCTACATACTTATATCTTGTAACAAAATTAATTATTAATTTTCAGAGTTTAAATTTTGTCTGATTAAGACTTGAAAATCTATTACTACTGGAAAATATAATAGTTAATTTTTATCTTTCCCAAGTGAAAATCAAGGTTAGTGTCAGCTCTAATCAAAAATATGTAGGTATTTATCCATGCGAATTTTTGTATTCAGCATGTTGATTTATCATATTAGAAAAGTAGAGAAGTCACTGAATTAAGTAGCCTGAGACAAGTGTAAAACAGAGTTATTCATGATTCAAGTTGAAAAATATTAATACAGAAGGAAAAGAAATGTTTTGATGGAAGCTTAGAACAAAAGTTATGTCTGCCTTGGGAAACAGAAAATGTAGGGCTTCTTTAATTGCTCTATTATTTATTAAATAGTACTTAGTTAATTAAAATAATAAAGAGACCTAATTTTCTTCAAAGTTGAAAATGGGAGGTTGAAAATTTTCCAGGTTTTCTCCTTTCTAATGTTCAAAAAAGGCACTCCTGACATCAACTAGTTATGTTACTACGTATTGATTTCAACATCTTTGGAGAAAGACTTTTTATATTGAAAATGAGTGGTAAAAGTTCAACACAAAAAAAATAGAAGTGTTAAACTGTGGGAATTTAAAGTCACTCGACCCAAATTTGTCTTTAGTAAAACAATAAAGAAGAAAGGGAGATGTCAAAATTACCTGAGCTAAAACATAGTTGCGGGCTACATATTTGTATGAAAACAATTAGATTAAAAGTAGTGATTTTCATATTTACAGAAACCGTATACAGAGTCTGCCACAACCAGTTATACACACTGCAGGAAGAGAAAATAGTAGATGATGTTTTTCAACAGATGGTGTTGCTCTTGTATGGGGCACCCTAAGGGATGTCATACATAACAGAAAACCCACTACACTGCCAGCCCTTGAGAAGAAACCGAAAATGCATGTGCAGCCATCTCAATGGACCAAGGTTACACAAGCAGCAGTTTTCCACACCAATAAAAGCCTAGAAGCCAATACCACCCTTTGAGCAGCTCATGGAATTATAGAGATGAAAAGTAACTTGTATTAATATCATAATGTCTCAAAAATGGTATTAAAATATTTATACGAGTTTTTCTTTTCCTGAAGTGTGTATATGTTTTTTCTTTGTGGGCTCTGACAAATTTTTCTATAATGAGTCCGTTGTGGCCAATTTTTTGTGAAAACAGAGAGGGACAGGGCTGTTCTAGATCTGTCCAAGGAAATTATTCCTTCCTGGCATCTCGAGTTAATTATGGATTAAAGTCAATGTAAAGGACTAGCGATACTTTTTTGTGAAAAATGGCATTTTGTTGTTTAAAGGTATATTTCATTTTTCATTAGGCTTTGTAGTGTTTAATGTAGTATAAAAGGTAGGCAAAATGGTTTAATAGATTCAAATAATTTTTTTTTCAAAAACAAAGGAATTCTTGAGGCACCAGTGTTGTGGTTTAAATAAAATGTGTTATCCCAAGGCTTGTATATTGAAGGTTTGATTGATTAAGCAGCGATGTTCAGAGGTGAGGCCTAGAGAGGTGACTTTAGCATGAGGGGACCAATTTCACCAAAAGATGAATCCATTTTGTTAGTGATATTTTCTCAAAATGATAGAGATGTGGGGAATGTATACATGACATACATGTTACAGTAATCCCTTTTATCTGTGGGGAATACATTCAAAGGCCCCCAGTGGATGCCTGAAACCCTAGGTAGTACTTAATCCTATATGTGTTAAGTTTTTGTTTGTTTGGCACTATTGGGAATTGAACCCATGGCTTCACACTGAGCTATATTCCCAGCCGTTTTCATTTTTTATTTTGAGACAGGGTTTCATCATGTTGCTTGGGCTGTCCTTGAACTTAGGATCATCCTGCCTCAGCCTCCTGAGTAGCTGGAGTTACCACCATGGCCAGCTCTCTAAGTTTTTCCTAAACATACATACACCTGTGAAGAAGTCTAGTGTGTAAATTAAGCACTATTAGAAATTAACAATAAGTTACCATAGGGCTTAGCAATCTCATCATATGATTTTATTTTTAATAAAAAATGAAGACCTTTTAGCTTTTAATTAAGGATAATATATTAGACCTTCACTTTGGCATATCCAAATTGTCAGCATCACTACTCTTAATACTCTGGGCTATTAAGTAAAATAAAGGTTGTTGTGTAGTTTCTGTCCTCTGATTGGACCCAGACTCATACAGAGTTCGGAAAAAGACTTGCTCTGATACCACTTCTTTTCTCCCCTGCCATGGACTCTGTGCATTTGCATACAGCATGCATTTTTCCATGCTCTGTGGCATGCCACGAAAGAGGTGATTCTGTCCTTGGGTGTGAATTGAGGTAACGGTAATAACATAGTTACTATGACTGACTGGAGCAGGAAAAGTCAGAATGCTCACTAGGCTTCTGTGTTGACCTTTGACCTCCAACGTGACTTAATCTGTAATAAAAATGATGTTTGACCTCCAAAAAAAAAATGAATCCATTCTGGTTTCTGGGAGGTGGAGCCTAATTGAGATAAGTCCGTGGGTCTGTGGCTTTTAAAGGTTCGTCATGGGCTGGGCCTCTTCCTTTCCGGTTCTTTCCATCCCTCTACTTCCTGGTCACCACGAAGTGAATGATTCCCCAGCTAAGCCCTCCACTATGTCCTTTCTGTCCTGCAGCCAGCTGACTATTGACTGAAATCTGTGAATCTGGGTGCCAAAATAAATCTTTTCTTCCTTTAAGTTGTACATTTCTTGTATGTTGTCCCAGCCATAAAACTGTGACCAATAAAACCACTGTCCTGATTATTTTAAGTTATTTGATATATTTATAGTCTTTAACAGTACTAATTTATTAGGTCATATTTTTTCTTGGCTCTTAACATATAAGTTTTCTGCAAATGTTCCCAGTATGTTTTGTGTATTTGTTTTTCATATAACCTTGACTGGTGTAAAAAATCTCATTTATTTTTATTAATCTTATATTCCTTGGCATCATGTCTCACTTTAGGAATAATGGAGATATCTATCCAAGAGGGGATATTTCTATCTGAAGTTGTTTAGTTGCTAAAATAGAATTTACTTCATATCATTAAAATCAAGTTAAAACTTTATTATAAACTCAAAGCTTACTTTTGATTTTGAAATGAATATTCAAATTTAAAAAATGTTAAGTGAAACACTTTTTCCTTGAAAATACATGACTGGTGGGTATTTTAAGAAATTAAATAGCTTTAGTTGAATTCCTGTTTTCCTTTATTAACTCCTATTCCTGAAGCCACAGAAGTAGTGAGACATCAATATTCTCAATAATAAAGGAATTGTAGAATACTTGAACCCAAGACAACTGGTGCAGTCTTCATCTGGTAGTTTGTTTTGTATTCCTTTGAAATCCATACAGGTAAATTTTATTCATGATGCCCAATGCATGAGCACTAATGCACCTACAACAACCTGCTACCTTGGAGAGATTTTTGCTTTTGTTTTTCTACCAGTACACAAAAAGGGAAAAGTGATCATGATTTTTAATCTCATCTAAGAGCATTGATGCTGCAGGACCAGGTAAACTAAAGGAATCAAGGCAGAGCTGAACTCCAGGATCTCAAAGCCAGTAAAGGATTCTGCATCTATGCTGGAGTAGCTAATTTGAAACCAAGTGAGAAGGAGAACAATGTAACAGTCAGAGCAAACAGCAGTAAGATCAAGAGAGACCTCTGACAGGTGGGATGGTAATGCCCAGGTTTTTATCATGATGATATGTATTAATAATCATTGTGGTAAATGAGAGAGGCCACAGATGAATCAGAATGGAGAATATTCATAACATTGCTATGGGTGACGATGTTCTTGATCACTTACTTGCTCATATACCAAACTTTTCATGTCCTAAGAAATATAAAGTAATGAATAAGCAAATTTTAGATCTAAAAAATTCCACAAAGTAATTATTACTATCAGTTTCCCTCCATTTATGTTTAACTGACAAAGAAAACATAAGATTTATGTACAAAAGTATATTTGTGTACATCATATTTTTTGAAATACATATATGTTTTTGAGTGGCTAAATTGAGCTAATGAAAGTATGCATTATCTTAGCAGATGCCTTTTATAAATTGAGAAACTGATGCTTTTGGTGTTTCACTGACCTTCTTAAGAAAGCAATGAAAGATTAGCAAACACACAATGTTACCTTTAAAAATTGGTTAGAGATTCTGTACTTCTTTTAAACAATAGATGCTAAAACACTGTTCTGAGGGATTCAGAAGAACTCTGCATGCTGTAGGTATATTATTTATGCAATACACACACACACACACATACACAAACACACACAAATCTAATCCAAAAACTGTCCTAACTTCTTGAAAATCCTCTGCATTCTGATACTCTATTTTGCAAAAAAACCTGTTAAGCTCTATTTGTCTGCCTTAGGAGAAAGAAGAAAAAACAAAGGGGGATTGGAACATAGGAAAAGAACTAGGGAGCGATAAAAGAAAGCAAAACAGAAAGAAAAAGAGGGAATGAAGAAAGGAAAGGAGAAAAAAGAGACTGAGAGTGTGACCATTAATGAAAGCAAGAGAAAAAGCTGCTATGAGAGACTAGTACGTGTTGAAAACTTTACACTGTATAATCACAATCTACCAATTTAGACCTTGATCTTTCTATATTTTTTAGTGAGAATAATGAAGTGAAGAAATTGATACCATGCTAACTAGAAAGGATAAAACCCAGAATTCCAGTTTGCTTGGCTGCTTCCACAGCACCTGCCCCTCCCTCTGACAGTGTAAACTTATAGGATCTCCACTTACTTCTGTTATCCCCATCTTGCTGCTCTGACTCCACAGATTTGATGGCACTAATGGCATCATCTACCTAGCCATGTGAAAATGTAATCCTCTTTTTATCCTCCATATTTTGGAGAAAATCATACAACAAAAAGAAAAGGAAGAACCCTTTATGTTTTAAATGGAATTCACAGTATAAAGTGATAAAAATTGAAAATAATATAATCTTCATAAAATAAAAAAGAAAAGATATCATAGGAGAAAACTGTGATGTGGGACATCCAATCTCTGTGTCCTGGGATCCATCCAACAATGACTTATAAAATATAGACAGACCAGTGACTGCTGCCAAATATGCAAACACAAGTACCATCAATCATTTTCTTCCAAATCCATACTATAAATTAAAATGACTCTTCAACAACAGTTCCTTACTGGACATTTGCCCACATGAGGCACACTCCAGAAATGAGATACTTCAGCTCATGCATCCACCTCGCAGTCCTGGGCCCTGCCCTCTTCTGGGCCTTATAATCCAGCTACTCAAATCACATGAAAGCTGGCCCAACATTCCCAAGACCAATGCCTGTAAACCAGCAGTTCGGGAGGCCAAGCCAGGAGGATCATAAATTTGAGCTCAACCTGTGCAACTTATTGACTTAGGAAAACCTGCCTCTACATGAAAATAGAAATAAAAATGAAAATAAAAAAGGACTGAAACTCTACTTCAGTACAAAGGCCCCAGGTTTAATCCTGAACATGATGCAAAAAAAAAAAAAAAAAAGTGGAATGGTCCAAGACTCCAGCAAAAACATCTACATCTAGGTTCTAAAAATAGTATTCTCTTAAATTTATATTTATTTTTATTTGTTACAAATAGGGACCATTTTGATGAAGACTGAAAAATTATTTTATACATTTGTGAAGGTCTTCAGGAGGGCTAATGCAGGGAGCATGAGGAGCTCTTGCAGGTGGAAGAGCTGTGTGATCCCTCCTATTGTTCCTCCAGGTGTGTGGAAGTCCCTACTCCGCTTCCTTCGGAAGCTTAGGAATCATTTTTAGGTGACTCAATCTTTTCTTAAATGTACTTTTGTTTTCCATCTCCTGCTCATGGATTTATGTTTGATTTTATTAATTTCTGCACTTCTCTTTGACATTTCTTATTCAGCAATATTCTGTTATTTTCTGTTTTGAAATCAAAGGCTTACTTTATATTTTTATTTAAATTAAATTAGTACATGATTATAAACTCTATTTAAAAGACAATTTACTTTCCCTTCACAAGACTAGGTGCATGACATATTCAGGAACACTTCATTAATTTTTCTTTTAAATTTGCATTCCAGTTAATTCTGAAGGCCATTCTATACTTAGAGCTTTAAATTTCCTCATGCATTGACATGCTGTTTTTTTCAGAATCTTTATTCAGTAATTTATAATGTGATTGATTATATTTGTATTTAATAGCTTCTTATAAACTTTACACAGTTATAATTTTGGGAAAATTAATCATTATATTTAAATTATACCTATGTTTCAAAATATCTGTCAAAATAGATTTTTAAATACAAAATAAATTATGTAATTTTGTCAAAGGTAACAATGAGGCATAATCATTGCAAAGTTATATAAATAAAACAATTTTAAGATCAATCAAGAAAATATTAACTAATATTAAAGAAAATATCCAAAATAGATTCTATGCATTAGCCATATATGCATATGCATATATACATATTTATATGTGATATTCAGTGCATATGAATATACATTTTTCTTTGTATGTTTGTATTTTTATGAATTTGTTCATAATCAAGGAATAATTTTTCAAAGTCATTAATAGTTGTGAATTTACAGTAAAATAAAATCATAATTCAATTTGGGTTTGAATCTTTCATTTTTTTGTGAGCAATACAAGTTTCTTCTACAAGTAGCCTCTAGTGTATTATGACCCTCTGCTATTTTTGTTACTCAACTTATTTACTAAGGCAACCCTATAAATTTATAAGCCTTTAATATAGTCGGAAAATACCACCTTCCGATATTTTATAGTTTTAGTAAATCCTTGAATACTCTTAGCTCTTTGTTCTCCACTGTACTTAAAATAATCTGTTGACATTCATCATAACTTTACTGGAATTGTACTAACTACAGTATAGAGATAAAGTTGGGAAGACTCATTATATTTATGATACAGCATTTCTACTTACTTTTGTTCACACTTTCCTAAATATTTAAGTCTTCTTTGGTGTAGTACAAAACTTGCATATCGTTTTCCAAAAAGTTTTAACATATTTATCACTGTAATATTTCTAGATAACTAATATGCATTATTACCATTTCCTTGTCCTTGCTATCAGATTTCTATCTTTCTTTAAATTACTTTTAAACATTTTTTCTGATGTACAAAAGGTGGCTTATATTTGTATATTGAATTTATATTCAGTAATATTGTTAAATTGATTTCTATGTATTTGGGGAAAATCTACAGATAAGTGACTATGGTTTTGGTTTTTCTGTTCCAATGAATAAGTCTCTCAAATCACTTTTCTTGTGCAGTATTATTACACTGACTAGTAGTTTCAGTAAAGTGTAGAATTGAATTATTGACAGCAAGCATCTTTTTTGTGTCTGTTTTTAATAGAATGGCTTCTAGGATCCCTATGAAGAATAAGAATTGCTGTAAGACTTTGGTAAACTCATTTTTATTTCTATTTTGCTAAGAATTTTGACAAGAATGGGAGTTGCACTGGATCTACTGAATTGATTATAAACTTTCATCCAGTAAATGATATTTACAGTTCCTGAATATGAAGCTACTTTTGCATTCTAGTGATAAACACAACTGAGCAAAAAGATACTTTGTTATTTATACATTGCAAAGTTCATTTTCCTAATGTTTTACCTAAGTGTTTATGTATGTGTTTATAGAGGAGAATGCCTGAAAATTTAAAATACATTTTTGAATTTATGTGTCAACATGTCAATATCTTAATACACCATTCAAAAATATCTCTTCCGTTGATATTTTCAGGACGATTTTAGTAGCATTTCAAATATCTGTGCCTGTTTTTCATAAGTTGTTTTTAAAATCCGACGTCAGTTTTATTGTGATGTGTTTCAATACTATTTTCAGCTATTTTAGGTTCTACTTTTTAAAATAATTTTCTCTATGAATTTTAAATTTTACTACCATAACATTTTCTATTTCAAAAATTAATACAAATTTCACAACCATATTTTCGTACCATTTTCTTGTTATTAAGAACATTTCATTTCCATGTTTGCCAGTGTTTTAGCTTATCATTTCATTTATTGGGCTGGACATCATCTCAGTTTATTGTTCTTATTCCTTAAAGAATCCAGTATGCATAGTGTGTGTGAAGTTACACATTTGCAGTGTTGGAGTCCTCTTCCCCTGCAGTGGGGAACCCCACCTTTAGCCTGTGCCTGGGTGGAGGTGCAGGGTTCCCTCCCACCCTATGTCTATGTCTGCTGCCCAGGACACAGCTGTAGGAGGAGCAGCTGCTGCTTCATTTTCTTTGCCCATAAGACTCTTTGGCTCCTTTCCCTTTTTGAGGAATTTTCATGTTTTTAATCTTCTCTTCTGATACATCATTTGTTTTTGCTGTGTGTTGAGGATGGTGTATATGGATTATAGTCTTAAGTAGAAACTTGAATTCTCTTTCTTCGTAGTGCAATTAAACTTCATTATTGAACTTGGATCATTTTCAGATGTTATAATCAAGCAGTACTTATATTTTTGCACTTAAACACAGTGACTTCTTGGAAAAGGAATAAATGAGCAACATACAACAAAATTAACAGACAGAGTGAAACCTCAGTTGTCAAACTCTATTCATTACACATTCGTGTTCAAATACCAAAAAGTTTGAGAAAGGAACACATTTTTTCCATAATAAATAATGAAAAACCAAATAATTTGTTCTGGGGCTTGAGAATTACACTTATAAATTCATTTTTTCAGGACTTTAAACAATTTCACAATGATTTATTTCTTTAACTGTCACGATTGTAAGTTTTCCTCTTACCTTTACTGCTGGTATCACTAACTTTCTTTGGAGCTATGGTTACAATATTTTACTTAAATGAAAGGCAAAAAAAAGCACAATGACAAATGTTTTGATGCACTAACTCAAGCGCTGCTGTGCTCTGGGCAAGTGTGGCGCTTAGACTGAAGCTTTGCCCCTTTGCGTCCTTGGTTACATGCGACACGTGACTCACTCTCAGCCCACACAGGTTTTTTTCAGCCAGATTTTCAGTTTGACTATGGAGCAAGGTTACCAACATCAGGTGGATTTTTTTTTTAATTTTGCTGTCTAAGTAGTGAGAAATTTGAGCTCACAGCCCTTTGATATCACTGTACAGAGCAATTCACAAAGCAGAATGCAAAAGAATATTTTTATGCCATTCACATGAGATAATTACCATAGATGACGACTTAACACCTATCTTATGTTGCCCATAACTTCACTTTAGTGTGAAAATCATTGAGAAGTTGGTATGCTTTGCAGAATGTTTTCATGATGAAGCTATCTATACCCTATCATAGTGAGGCTTCATACTCAGTGGTTACTTTACTAAAAGTAATTATTTTCTAGATTTTGGAAATCACATACTGGTAAATTTTCAAAGTATGCATGATCTTGACATAAAATTAACATTAGGCTTTTTTATTCATTAAGCTTATTGGTATATTTTAGGTATACAATATGATAACATTCATCCTTGGGAATTTACATGATATTTCTCAGTTATGTTTTTCCCCATTCTTCTGTCCTCCCTTCAACCCTTCCACTTCTCCCTATTTTAAATCCAATTATAAAATTTATTCTTACATAGAAACTTAAGTCTGCAGATTTTGAAAAATGTGTACAAGACTTTTTCTTTGTCCACTCCCCAGTACCTATTACAAGAATTGTTTCCACTGAAAAACCTAAGTACATGGGTTTTATAAATTTAGACAGACTTGGACTTCATCATGATTCACGATGTAAGATAAATGCAATGATAACCAAACTTCTTAGAAATCATATGACTCCCTAATAAATGTATATATATTATGTAAATAATCTACACTACAATAACATGTTCCAAAAATAGTGACTATTTCCAAAATGCTTTTGGTCTTTAAAATAAGATTATCAATAACTACTTAACATTGTAATATTAATAACTACTTAATATTATATCCATTCCATTTTATTCATATATATATATATATAGAGAGAGAGAGAGAGAGAGAGAGAGAGAGAGAGAGAGTAAGTGCCCACCAGAAACCAGTGGGTTCCCATTCTGACTCACGGCAGAGCCCCAAAACATATAAACAAACAAACAAACAAAAAACACCAAAAAGACAGAATTACTATGGATCCTAACTTCACTGGTAGTAGATGCGGGGTGGGTATGGGAGACTTCTGCTACTCTGTATTCTGGAAAATATCTTATAAACCTAGCTGTGTTTAGTCATTTAATCATGTGTGTTGTTGCACCTGAGGAGCACAGCTGAATCATTCCTGGTAAAGTAGTATCTGACTGGTCCGTTTTGTGCAGATATAGGGGCAGGTGGACTAAAAGGGTGTGTGTCGTCTGAAAAGTGAAGCTGTAAATCCGAGAAGTGTGAAGTGCTCTCTCTCTCTTTTGACAGGTAACTAATCTGCTCCCTGTAGTCGAGTGTGCTTTTCCTCTTCCGTGGCTTGTGCTCTGGCAGTAAGTGTGTATTCAAGTATGTGCCTTTTCATAATCGCTTGTGAAGTGGTGACATCTCATAGTCCCTCCTGAATAAAGTCCTACCAGAGCCCTCAGCAGCTCCCTGTTGAATATCAGTGCCTGCATGAAATCAAATTATCCTTCTGTGTTTGGGCTTCGATTGGACCTCCCTGCGTACACGTGCAGCCCTTGACTGCTACCACAAACAGCCTTACTCCTACTGAATCCTTCCCACGCAAGTGCACATCCTTCCGACATTGCAATTAGGGACCTATACTAATGGTGACGGAGGCCTTAAGATAATTTGTATAAATTATAGACGTATTTGTTTGGAGCAAAGAATCCTCATGAATGCATTCCTGTTATAAAATTTGTACTCTTTTTGTAAAAAGTGGTTAATTTTATTGTGTTTGTATTTATTTTTGTGCGGCATCATTGTTAGTATCTTTTCATTCGCAGGACAGTGAATCGGAGTCTTCCTTTCTAACAAACGGAGTATGGCGACACCTCGTGGTCATTCACAAAACTGCAGTTTTCTTTCGTCCACATTGCTCTTTATTTGTGCTATAAGATTATGTACCATATTAAAAAGAAAAAAACAGTTTTTATTCAGCTCGTGATTCTACACATACTCCCATAGAATTAAATATGAAAATAAAACATAAAATTATAATAATTTGCCGATTGTGAAGCATAACTTTTCATTATATGAAGTAAACTTCCAAAGCAATAAGTAAAATTTCCTCTGATCTAGAGTATGTCTATGGTAGGTGAGTAAAATCCCATCATATAGTGAATTTAAGTAGTATTTATAATTATTATAATCACTACATTTTAATTTCTTTGATAAATGCTCACTAAGGTATGAAATGTTCCTTAAGGGTCGTCATTCACGTAAAGGGTGTTCCCTTACATGGCAACATTGGCCAGTACTATGAGTCTTTGGTAAGTGGGGCTTCAGTCATCAAGAGTCTGACTCCAAGGGTTATTGTGGAACCCCGGACGCCTTCCCTTGTCTGCTTCGTGGCAATGATGTTACCATCAGCTACTATATGTGCTCCAGCAACGACCCAAGCTGCACGCGTAAGAGGTCAAACCAGCGGTGCTGCCTGATTTAGAACTTCACTTCCAGAATCATAAGCCAAAGTAAAGCTCTCTGTACTTCATCAGAAGTAAGATCAGGTATTTCATTACAGTGATGCAAGGCCAATGTAATACTCCATAAATATCCTTTGGCTATTATTTAGCATTCATGTTTTGAATGATTTATTATATCAAATGCTATGCCTATCATAAATGACATTAGAAATTATAAACTGTTCAAATTAATATTTGCATGATTCAAAGTAATTAAAATACACTGAAGTAAATATGCAAAATAATATGAAAATTGCATATACATAAACATAATTTCTATAGTAATTTTTAACATCAAGTTGTGGATCTCATGGTTACAAGATATATTTTAATTTTACACAAGGCTTAGTGGAACTCAGTGAGGTTACATTTTTTTTTTTTTGGCCAAAAGTCAAACTGAGTTCCAGGATAAATTTAAATTTTAATTTATACCCTATTTCAATGAGTATAATTTCATTAGATATCTTATAATTATCAAAATTGCAATTGACATTTTTATTTAAAATAATGCTTTGCTAATTAATATAAAGTAAAATTTTACATGGATGCTTTATATTTCAAAATAATTTTTGGCTAACAGTTTCAATTTAATAGTGCCAAATTAAAAGTGGATGGCAAATTTAAAACTCACAAAATAAAAAATGAAGATCAATAAATGTATGTCTCTGTCCAACAGATGGCAGATTGAGAAAAAGATGTATATTACTTTACTGTATTTTTAAATTTTAAAAAATTAAAAATGAAAATATACCATGTATGCATTTCACAAAGCCAAAAGAAAGAATTTTGAAAGTTCTAATAAAAATTAAGTGACAAATGTTTAAGATGATGAATATGCTGAATATCCTGACTTGATCATTTTATAATGTATACATATATCAAAATACTATATCGTATCCCATAAATTTGTGTCATTAGGACATGTGATTAAAAAATAAAGTTTTAGGAAAATTCAAAGTTGCTTGGAAACAAGACAATATGTTTCTGCTCCATTTAAAATCTGAGATGTGGGGTCTACTATTAGAGAACTAGACAGATATTCCTGTTCTTCCTGTGGCGCTGCACTGTAATATATACAGATATAGATATAGATATAGATGTAGATGTAGATATAGATATAGATATCTCCCCTCCTCAACTCCTTTTTCACAACTGTTCACTCAAGAATATGAAAATTAGAGAACAAAGAGGTGAAATAGAGTGAGAGTGGTGAGAACATGTGCTACAGGGATCTGTTTTGTGAATGGTTAAATATTTTGGGGGAAAGTTTTTTGTTTAGCTGAATAAATAAGAAAAATCTGGAAGAAATACAATAAACATTGACTGTAGCATTCCTAAGTCATTTTAAATAAGGAAGAATGAGATGTACACATTTCTGGATGTATAGAATAAAAAAAAGGAGTTCAAAAAATTATGAGTGGATAGAGTGTCACAAGTCGCACAGAACACGCCGAATCAAGCCGCTGCAGACAGGTAGCAATCCACTGGACACCCCACCCCCACCCCCGCTCCTCGGGCCTCTTCTCTGTACAGCCACCTGGTTCCACACTACAAAGACGCAGAGGGCACCCGACCACCAGAGCACTGTACTGGGTAAGGTGAAGTCATCTTCACCTCCGATCAGGACTGGGACTATCTTCAGGGGAAGGGTAGCTGGAACCTGCAATGCACCTCTGCAGAATTCAACCCTACAGGAGGACAGGGAGCTCAACTTGGGACTTGCAGCCAGAAATCTGCCTGAATCTCACGGGTCTGTGACTAGCTTGCTGAGACTCATTGACTTATATCTGCACACTGCTACCCACGTTGTCTATTGTGACAATAGAGACATACCCTGAAAGAGGCCCTTCATCTTCATGGATATTTTTTATTCCCAAAATTAGTATTATTGTTTGATTTTTTTTCTCTTTTCTTTTCTTTTGCTCTTCTTATCTTTAATTTTTTCCCTACTCTTTGGAAATATTTGTTTTTCTCTCCTTTTTCTTTCTTTTCTTCTTTCTTTTCTCTTTCCTTTCTCTCTCTCTTACACTCACTCTCTTGCTCTCCCACATTGTTCATCTTCCCTTTTTGGCCCTGTTTTGGTCCTCATTTGGAGTTCTTATTTATTTTTCTAGTATTCTCTCTTTCCTTCTCACCTGTGTCCTCTGGCCACACTACTAACCTTCCCCTATCCTTCTTCCCATCTGTCCCTCCCTCCCCAACCCCTTCTAACTCCCCATCCCAAAGGGTAAAGTTGTTATATTCAATTTATTCACTATATTTTGGGTTGGTCCTCCATCTTGATTTAATTCACACAGCTAAAGGTGATAGATTAATAACTTCCACAAAATGTCATTTTCAAAGATGTACTTGATACAATGGTGTTGCTGATTGTATCACTTGGGCTAAAGTGTTGTTATTATTGATCTAGTCAATGAACCTTCCTAGTATAAGGAAAATGAGATAGCCTTAGAGTCATTAGAGACTCAAAACATAAAGACCAGCTATATCTGGAAGACTCCTCTGAGAAGCAATCATTCCATAAGGGTTCTAATTACAAGCAACAAAGATAACTACAATAAGCAATTTCAAACTATCAACCCAGGACTTAAACCAAGGCCAATACCAAAAACAAAAATGAGAAGACATTTAAGCAAGGCACAAACTCAGCCTTCCACCCCACCAAGGGTAAATCCTGGGGGAAATGAGGTGGAAAAGTCCCATAACCAACCACCTGGATACCCTGAACTGATAGCACAGGAAGTAACAAAATAGATGAATGAGGCTCTATAAAAATTCAAAGCAGAAATAATCTCCCAGATAACTACAGAGATGGTGAGCAGAGTGAAAGACATGATTAGAGGATCTAGAACAGGAAGAGATTAAAAAAAATAGATGAGCTCAGAAACATGCTGGAAGCCATGAATACCCAACATAAGAAAAAAAATGGAAAACATGATCGCCCAACATAAGAAAGAAATGAAATACATGAAACAGATTCAAACAGATATCAGGAGATCAAAAACTTCATTGAAAGTATCCACAGCAGATTAAGGGAGTCTGAAGATAGAATATCAGATATAGAAGACAGGATTGCAGTTAGAGACCATGAAAATAGAGATTTCTTAAAAATAGTAAGGGACCACAAGAAATCAATCCAACAACTGCTAGACGATGCAAAAAAGAATAACATAAGACAGATAGGAGTCCATGAAAAAGCAGGAGAAACTACAATTGACATAAAAAACTGTTCTCAGAAGTAATAGTGGAAAACTTCCCAGACAGAGGTAGAGAATTGGATAAGTGAGGCATATAGAACTCCAACTAGCCATGATCAAAAAAAATCTACACCTAGACATATAATAGTCAAGATCCCAGAAACCCAACAGAAAAACAAAATCCTACAAGCAGTTAGAGAAAAGAAACAAATCACGTACAAAGGAAAGCCCATCAGAATCACAGCAGACTTCTCAACACAGATGCTCATATCAAGGAGAGCCTGGAGTGAAGTATTTCAAGCCCTAAAAGAAAATAACTTCCAACCTAGACTGTTGTATCCTGCAACATTATTCTTTCAAAATTGATGGGGAAATTAGATACTTCCACCACAAAGAACACCTGAGGAATTTCATGAACACCAAACCAGCACTGCAAGCAATTCTAAACAATATCCTAGAAAAAAACAATGAAGATCACAACTCCATGAGGCCCAACAGAGGGAAGTGACCAGGCAAGGTAAGATACTAAAGGGAAAGGGGGAAAAATAAGAAATAAAAGAGCCAACAAAACTTAAACATCATGACAAGGATAAATCAGTATCTATCAATTATAACCTTCAATGCTCATGGCCTCAATTCATCAATCAAAAGAAATAGACTGGCAGAATGGATTAAAAAGGAAAATGCAACAATATGCTGTATACAAGAAACACACCTAACTCAAAAAGAAACTCATAGACTGAAAGTAAAAGAATGGAAAACAGTTCTCCATGCCACAGGAACCCAGAAGAAAGCAGGGGTAGCAATCTTATCTGCAGACAAAGTAGATTTCAAACCAAAACTAATCGAGAGAGACAAAGATGATCACTACATCCTTGTGAAGGGAACAATCCAAGAGGAAGAGATGACAATCCTAAATATATATGCACCAAATACGAATGCCCCCAACTATGCAAAACAAATATTAATGGACATGAAAAACCAAATAAACACTAACAATTGTAGTGGGGGACCTCAGTACCCCACTATCACAAATAGACAGATCACCTAGACAAAAAGTTAACAAAGAAATTCTAGAACTGAACCAAGCTATTGAACAAATGGACTTAATAGATGTTTGCAGAGTGTTCCACCCCACAAAATCAGAATAAACATTCTTTTCAGCTGCACACAGGTCATTCTCCAGAATAGCCCACATGCTAGCTCATAGGACATGTCTAAGTAAATGTAAAATAATTGAAGTTACCCCCTGTATATTATCAGACCATAATGCAATGAAATTGGAGATCAATAACATAAGAAACCACAAAACCCCAACACATGGAAACTAAATAACACCCTCTTGAACAACCAATGGGTCACATAAGTAATTAAAGAAGAAATTAAACAGTTTCTACAAGTAAATGAAAATGCCAGTACAACATACAGGAATCTATGGGACACAAGGAAAGCAGTTCTACGTGGGAAATTCATAGCAGTGAATGCCTATATTAGGAAAATAGAAAACTCAGATAGATAACCTAATGCAGAACCTCAAGCTCCTAGAAAAAGAAGAGCATAATGAATCCAAAGTTCCTACAAGAGAGGAAATTACAAAGATCAGGGCAGAAATCAATGCAATGGAGAAGAAGAGAACAATACAAAAAAAATCAATGAATCAAAGAGCTGGTTTTTTGAAAGAATAAATAAAATTGATAAACCTTTAGCCAACCTTATCAAAAAAAAGGAAAGAAAAGGAACAAATACATACAATTAAGAATGAAAAAGGTGAAGTCACAACAGATCCAACAGAAATCCAGAGGATCATCAGTACCTACTTCGAGAACCTCTACTCCAATAAAATGAAAAACACAGAAGAAATGGGCAGATTCCTAGATACATATGAATTGCCAAAGTTAAATGAAGAAGATATAGAAATTCTAAACACCCCAATTACAATGAGTGAAATTGAAAATGTAACAAAATATTTACCAACAAAGAAAAGCCCAGGTCTGGATGGCTTCACTGGTGAATTTTACAAGACATTTAAAGAAGAACTAATGTCATTACACTTTAAACTCATCAAGGAAATTGAAAGGGAAGCAATACTTCCAAATTCATTCCTGAAAGCAAGTGTCACTTTGTTTCCAAAACCAGGGGAAGACCAAACCCCAGAAGAGAACTACAGACCAATCTCCCTTATGAACATAGATGCAAAAATCCTCGACAAGATACTGGCAAACAAAATACAGAGTGTCATCAAGAAGGTCCTGCACCCTGACCAAGTCAGATTTATCCCAGGGATGCAAGGATGGTTCAACATTTGTAAATCAATAAATGTAATACACCATATTAACAGAGTTAAGGACAAAAACCATATGATCATCTCAATAGACGCAGAAAAGGCATTCAACACAATCCAGCACCCATTCATGATAAAAAAAACCCTACAGAAAATTGGAATAGAAGGTCTTTATCTTAACCTGATTAAGGCTATCTATGAAAAACCAACAGCCAACCTCACACTAAATGGTCAAAACCTGAAAACTTTCACGCTAAAATCAGGAACAAGACAAGGATGTCCACTATCACCACTCTTGTTCAATATAGTTCTGGAAATATTAGCCACAGCAATTAGAAAAGAGAAAGAAATAAAAGGAATAAAGATAGGAAAAGAAGAAGTTAAACTCTCATTATTTGCTGATGATATGATACTTTACATAGAAGACCCCAAAAACTCCGCCAGAATATTTCTAGACTTAATTGACAGATTCAGTAGAGTAGCTGGATTACAAGGTCAACACTCAAAAAACAATAGCCTTCTTGTACACAAATAACAGACTCACTGATAGAGAAATTAGGGAAACAATTCCTTTTACAATAGCATCCAAAAAAATGAAATATCTAGGAATCAATCTAACAAAGGAAGCAAAAGACCTCTACACTGAAAACTACAGCACTCTGAAAAAAGAGATTGAAGAGGATACAAGAAAATGGAAAGACATCCCTTGGTCCTGGGTAGGAAGAACAAATATAGTGAAAATGGTCATACTTCCAAAACCACTATATAGATTAAATGCAATGCCAATTGAAATTCCAACAATATACTTCATAGAACTAGAGAAAAAAATACAAAAATTCATTTGGAACCATAAGAGAATTAGAATAGCTAAAGCAATTCTAAGCAACAGAGACATGGCTGGGTATCACAATTCCCAACTTGAAACTGTACTACAAAGCTACTGTGATAAAATCAGCATGGTACTGGCAAAGGAACAGACCTGAGGATCAGTGGAATAGATTAGAAGATGCAGAAACAACTCCAGACATGCTCAGCCACCTCATCTTTGACAAAGGAGCCAACCACCTTCATTGGAGGAAAGATAGCTATTTAATAAATGGTGTTGGAAAAACTGGATTTCAACTTGCCAAAGATTAAAACTGGACCCATACCTATCACCATGCACTAAACTAAGATAGAAGTGGATTAAAGATATAAATATTAACACAGAAACACTAAACTTGCTGGAAGATAAGTTAGGTAGAACTCTTGAAGGCATTGGCATAGGAAAAGACTTCATGAACAAAACTTCAGCAGCATGGGAACTAGCAGAAAGCATCAACAACTGGGATCTCATCTTATTACAAAGCTTCTGCACGGCAAAAGAAACCACCAACAGAGCTAACAGACAACCTATAATATGGGAAAAAAATTTTAGCAGCTGTACCTCAGACAAAGGACTACTATCTAGAAAATATAAAGAATTGAAAAAAATCAGACTCCCCAAATTAGAAGACCCAATTCAAAAATGGGCATCTGAAGTGAACAGACATTTCTCAGACAAAGAAGTACAATCAGCAAACAAATACATGAAAAAACGTTCAACATCACTCGCCATTTGAGAGAAGCAGATGGAAACAACACTGAGATTCCACCTCACCTGAGAAAGAATGACGGCTATCAAGAAATCAACAAATAACAAATGCTGGCGGGGTTGTGGGGAGAAAGGAACCCTTCTCCATTTTTGATGGGACTGCAGACTGGTCCAACCACTGTGGAAGTCAGTATGGAGATACCTCAAAGATCCAGGACTAGAGGTCCCATTTGACCCAGCTATCCCCCGCTGGATATCTTCCCAAAAGAATTAAAAGAACCATACTACAGTGATATATGTGCACCCTTGTTCATAATGGTACAGTTTGTAATAGCTAAAGCTTGGAAGCAGCCCAAGTGACCATTAACTGGAAACTGGATAAAGAAAATGTGTTATTTTTTAAAAAATGGAGTACTACTCAGCCATAAAGAATGAAAAACTAGAGTCATTTATAGCTAAATGGATGCATATCGAGGCCATTCTCTTAAGTGAAATAAATAGGACAGACATGTGTAAATACTGAATAGTTTCTCTAGTGTGAGAAACTGATAATGTAAACAAGGGTTAAAATGATTAAAATGAATAATTGATAATTTGAAATAGGAAAAATGGTCCAAAGACAAAGGAGTGAAGGGAGGGGAAGGGGAAAGGAAAAGAGGGAAAGGAAAAACTATGAGAAAAGAAAAAAAAAGGAAATGAAATCTATGTAAATAGGGAAGGGTGGCAGGGGTGAAGGGTGCACAGGTAATGGGGAAAAAAATAAGAACCAAGATATATCATGTACAAGTACAAACACCCAATGATAAATGTAAAGTATTGTGTACCTAAAACGTACCAATAAAAGAACTAAAAAAAAAAAATTATGAGTGGATAAAAGCCATAGATTTAGAAGTCAGCCAAGGAAGAATCAACCTCTATAGAAGTGAAGTCTTAAATGGTTTCCCAGAATAAATAAAGATATAATACAGAAAAACATTCCTGGACTAAATAAAGCTTTACAAAAAGGAATGAATGCAGACACAAGTGCACTTGTACTGAGACATAGTTTAGTGCCTTTAAATTTTCAAATATCAGTATGCTATTGTCAGTATAATTTAAATGAAAGATTACTTTGGATTAATTTTTCAACATTCTTTATTGTTTCTGAGTTAAGATCTCTAAGAAAATAAGTTTGTTTTACATTGATAATGTTCTTATCGAAGGCATAGCAAACTGATTAGAAATTTAAATGGTTATAATATAGAAATTAAGAAATATTTATAGGTACATTTTTAAATGAATGTCTGTTATGACTACTTGACTGTCATAGTTCTGATGATTAATGGGGCAAGAGTAAAGAAGTTAGATAGCTGTTAAATAAGCAACATTTATTTCTTTTTAGTAAGTATAAAATATTTCTGCCTAAAATTTCTTACAGTACTTTTCCAATTAATTATATGTTTCAAATACATGGGGTAGTTTTAAATGTATCAAATATCACTATTTGTGATCATTGCATTTACTTCCTTATTTATTTCCATTAGCATAATTTCATGCTAAAATGCTGATTCAATTACTTTGTGTTCAAACCTTATACAATATAGAAGTCACATTTCATTAAGAAGAATTTGCAATGATCAAGGTATATGTATGTGATGAAATAAGCTTGATATCAGAATAAAAGAGGTGTAAGGAAAACTGTATTATATCAAATAGCTGTAAAATTAAATTTTAATTGAAATTATTTTGAGAATTTGTAGATAACAACAATATTCCAAAGACTAGAATTTGAGTGCACCATAGATATCTATAGACTTCTGGACTCTAAATTAGAGTCATTTGTAAATATTCATTACTTCATTACTTACTGAGTTTTGCCACCTACCAATCACTGTTTTAGAAATTGAAAATACAACAATGAATGAGACAAAAAGGCTCCTGTTCCAGAGGCTTGATTCTTGAGAAATGGCTCCTCTGTTAAGACTTTCCCTTGTCTGATCAGTGCCCAAAACACCTTTCTTGCTCTTCCAAGACTTACTGATGATGGATGGCTGCATGAATGGACAGATGAAAAAGTCAACATTGTCCTTCAGTTCTTTTTAGAACTCAGTGAATCATGGCCACTTTTGTTCTCCTTGAAGTCTCCATTATGCTTCTTTGTCACTTCTTCATATCCCTTTTGATTAACATCATATCCCTTTAAGTTGTTAAGTATTTCCCAATGTATTATTACACTGTATACCATTCAGTAACCCTTCTCTATAAAATATGATGATGATCAACCTCTGAGTCCTTTTCCCATGTCAGTCAGTATAAGTTCATCGTGTCCATAGTCATACTTCACCATCACAACGTCTTTATCAATCTCTTCATTTTTTATTTGCAATGTCTTAGGTATGGTAAATTGCCATCTTGCCCAAATCCACACAATTAAAATGCACAGAGCAAGAATACAAATCTAGTGTTGCCTCATGTCAAATGACCTCGTCATTAAATTCTCTGGTAAAAGCTTATTACTTCACCTACTTCATACGCATGTTATATTTAATGTTTAAAAAAGATGATTATGAATTTTATGAAATATAAATATAGATTTGGAAATTATTTCACTCAGTAAAAATCATTCTACTAAATATTACTTATCTTTCACAGTTACATTATGTATATGTTGATAAATTCCTTTCAACATTAAGTGAAGTAACCTCAAATATGGAAATATAAGGAAATATAGATTATCTAATTCAATGTTTTACCAGAATTTTGTTTTTTGTCCTTCCCTATATTTCAGTTGTCATTAATTCATCTATTTATTCAAGTTTTTGAACTATTTGAGATTATCTTTGTGTGCAAGAAATTTTTTTCTAATATGATGAATCTACTTAGCACACTGTCAAATATAAGAAGGAAATGAAAAATTTTACTTAAATGGAAGATCACATTTCCATCTCATAAAATTGATTAATACTAAAATAAATTTTATGTAAACAAAGCTAATTTTTAGATACATGTAACAATTTCTGAAATAAACATTTCATTACTCCAATCATCCAAAACAGAACTCATTTTTATAGTGCATAATAAAAGATCAATGATATCAAAAATAACAAGTTTTGTCATATATAAATGGTAAGAATGAGTAAGTTGGACAACAAGTTCATTAATTCATTTTAATTGTGACTCAGGAAGATGAAGATGCAGAACACTTGATTTATGGGGTAGAATATATTATTTTAAAATATAATATGCTATGAGTTATATTTCTGAGAGCATTTTGGAATTCTCAGTGAGATGCAAAATGCTTCATTATGCCAGGAACGTTTTACACCAAACTAGTGCTATTAATCTGGAGAATGGTAAATAATTAGATCCAGAGGGTGGTAATTTAGAATATTTTATATAGAGGCATCATAAATATGAATGCTTTGGAAAAATGAAAAGTTATATCTTCATAATTTAGTTTTACAGTTAATTGTTAATCATTTCAACAGTTCACTAGAATTATTTTGAATTTTTATTTGCTATGTTTAACTCTAATACAAATTTTACTTAACAAATGAAGACTGACAATAATGATTAATATAAGTATTCATTCCCTGGGATTTTTGATTTATTTGTAAACTTGCATTGGGTCTGTATAATGTGTGGGAATTACATCAGGACTGCATATTGGATGAATTTATTTATGGCATCTTAACAACTACAAATCAATTCCCATTTTTGATGTAAGTTTTAGAGACCACCAGTGCTTAAGTCTCAAATTAGACATTAGTCTGACATGTGGAGAAACACTGCTAACAAATTAGTAAATAAAATAGATAATAAGCAGTTTCTAAAATCTTTTGGTAATATTAGGAAAGATAGTCTAAATATATACTACAAGGTAGAGAAATATATTGTGAGGTGAGGAGGTAGAGCATTAGAAAATAGTGTTTACTTTATAATGTTGTACAATGAAGTAGAATTCAAATCCAAAATGTTAGTGGTCAAATCATGAATCAGACATCCAGTGTCTTAGTTACTTTTTTCTTTGCTGAGACAAAATACCTGACACCCAAAGTTAAAAGGGGGAAAGGTTTATTGAACTCACAGTTTGTAGAGGTTTCAGTACACAGTTGGCTGGCTTCAACACAGAGTGGCACCTGGCATACGGGTGTTGCAGAGGAGAAACAGTTGATCCCATGCAGAAGAGAGCAAAAGCGACAAGGGGCTTAATAGTATCTTTATCATCCCTTTATCCAGACTACTAAGGAAGGGTAGCACTCACACCCTTAATGATAGTGCCCTTGAGCCTAGCACTGCACCATGCATCAATTCCAGAGTCACATACTCTAGATTCAATCACCTCTAGAAAATCTCCACCTATGCTACATGAAGCTTTGGGAGGACATCTAGACACAACCCATTATATTTTGCCTCTGGCCGCCCAAAGACTCATGCATAATCCCTTTATGCACAAAAAGCATTTAGTCCATCTCCAAGATTGCCAAAGTCCCAACTGTTTCAGAAATGTTCAAAAGTGCAAGTCCAAAATCTCCTCTGAGATTTAAGGCAAATTCTTAACTCTAAGCCCTTGTATGAATGAAAAGAAAGTTAAATATTTCCAGTATGCAATGGAGTAAGATAGACATTCCCATTCCAAAAGTTACAAATAGGGGGGATAGCAAGGAAATAGGGGAGCAAAGCAAGTCCAAAATTCAGCTGTGCAACCATTATATACTACAGTTGCACTTACAGCATCCCCAGCAATCTGTGGCAAGTTGTGAATGACAAAGGGCTTGGGTGACTCTAGCCCTGTGGCACTGTTAGTGGTTGTATCTCTCATGGCTGCTTTCTGGGGCCTACTCTGCTCCCTCCTTATGGTTTTCCTCAAACAATCCACCTTCCTGGCTTCTCCAAACTTCTGCAGTCTCCATAGCACCTTGGGCTTCACATTCACAGCTTCACACATTGCCCTCTCAGGGGTAGGCTTTCTGGCTTTCCAGACCTGCTTCTGAAATTGGATGGAAGCCTTCCTGACTCCACAACTCTTGCATTCTTCATGCACCTAAAACCACCACAACATGGATGATGCCAAGGTCTGCTGCTAGCTGGAGAAGTAGCCAGGATTCCTTCTCTCTTGGCTATAGGGGTCAAGTGCCTATGAACCAAATCTTGAGGAATAACTTCCTTAGTCTGCCATCATTTTGGAAAATGGTGCTCTGGGTCTCTCTTCTCAAAGCAAAATCTTTCACTTAGCAACTTTGAGGGTGCAAAGGCAGAAGCCTTGCTGCTTCTTGTAATGCCCTCAAGCCAACTTTTATATTCTCCTGTTCCTTCTTAGCAATCAAGATCTCCTCTACTCCATCTTTGCAGTCCACAGCTTTACTGGGTCTTCTTTTCTGGCCAAACTCACAACACTTTATATCATTCTATTGAGCTCTTTCTTGATTCTCAACATAAATCTGACTAAAATCCCCCAATAGCAGCCATGCCACCACCTCAACATTAGACTGTTTTGAATTTTTTTCTGCCAGACTAATTAGTCCTCCATCCTTAATCTCAGTCTCAGGCAAAGTCTCTGGACATGAGCAACAAGCAGACAATCTCTCTGCCAAGGTATAACACACATCATTTGGAGTTTAACATGCAATATAGTCCTTCTTCTCAGCAGATACCTCCTAAGCCTGATCTTCTCTGGCAGGATTTCTTTCAGCCTTCTGATATTCTGACCTCTGACCAGAATTTCTCATCAAGTACCTCCTGAGGTGTTCTAGCTCTACTTTTTCTCCCTGTATGTCTGAACCTTTCCAAACTCTTCACACATGCCATTCCCAAAGGCTGCTGAACCACATGGTCAAGGATAGTCACAGCAAGGACCCCACTAATCTGATATCAAATTTTGTCTTAGTTACTTTTCTCATTGCTGAGACAAACTACCTGACACCCACAAGTTAAAGGAGGAAAGATTTATTTAGCTCACAGTTTGTAGAGGTTTCAGTACACTGCTGGCGCCAAGGTAGAGTGGCACATGGCAGAGGAGAATTGCAGAGGAGAAATCATTGATTACATGCAGAAACCCACAAAGGCCTTTAACATGATCTTTGTGCCCATTTTATTTTATCCAGACTATTTAGAATGGGTAGCAATCACACCCTTAATTGTAGTGCCCTTGAGCCTAGCATTGCAGTATGAATCAATTCCAGAGTCACAAACTCTAGATCTAGCTTTGTAGACAGTTAAATTAGTTAGAAATATTGCAGGGAGCCAGAAAGGGGGGGACCCTGGAGGAAGTCAACACAGAGGATGAGAACACATGGAAACTGTGGCTAGAGGTCCATGTGAAGAAGATTAAAATAACAATGGCCAGATTTCCCTAAGGGATAAACAGAACATTGAAATTATTTGAGCCATGCTTTTAGGATTTCCCTTATAGAGAGATCATTACCTCATTGAGGGCGGGCCATCCTCTCCCTCTCACTAAGACTAAGAGGACTAAGACTAAGACTACAGATTATCAACCAAGGTTAATGATGCTATCCATATACCCTTGTTGCTATTGTATCAATGTTACCTAAGTTACTATACTTGTAATGTTATTGGTTGATTGTAGTTTTTACTCACATTTTACCCACATATTATGACTTTGCTCTGTAAATCTTCCTTTGAGATGTGGGATCTTGGCAATCCATTTGAAACCCCTCCTGTCTCTCAGGAGCTATTCTTATTTCCATTTCTATTCTCCATTCCTATTCCCCAATAAATTTTCCTACTCTCAATCTCCATTTTTCCTTAGAATTCACTCTTCAACTTTTCGTACACAAATGCAGCATGTCTGACATCTAGCATATTGAGAGTTGGATTTATTTCCCTTACATAATTCCTATATCAGATCCACCTTTGAGAAAGACCCACCTATGACCACACAAGGTTTTGGGTGGAGATTTAGACACAAGCTATAACATACATTAATTATGTAACCTTGGGCAACTCATTTAATCTTCCTTTACCTATATTCTCTTATCTATAACTTAGACATGATGTCATTACCTATTGCATAAGTGTTGTAAAGATAAATTAAGAACTCAGGAAGGGCATACTCAATGGTAAATGCTCAGAAAATTTTATCTATTGGTTGTATTAGAATTGTTTTTAGAGTTAAACCATATCATCTGATATGGATGATGCATGTCTAAGTGTTTGATTAAATAGAAATAGAAATAGAAATACGGTACAATCCCTGACCAAAGGAAGAACCTTATTGTCAAAATTATAACATTTACACATCAATGTCGGCATCAATGTACATCTCTTCATTTAAGAAAGGCGTTACAAAATAATGAAAATAGAATTTTATATAACTCAATCAGTAAAAATATAGGGCAACAAGAAATATTTCTAGAAGTATATCTTGCCAGTTTCACAAGTGCTGAAAAATCAAATGCCATCAATATTAAGTTCATAAGAAAGCTGGAAAAAAGATGAACCCGAATCCATCAGACGCACAGGAGCAGACAGCTCAGAAGTCAGAGCAGTTGCTGACCCACTAACTGAGGCATAGCCAATGTGAAAATGAAGGGATTCCTGAAACAAAAGCAGGGTGGCCGATGCCTGCCATAGTGAGCTTTATTTTGAGTGACCAGATGGTGTGTGATGTTCCACCTTCCACTGATGCTAAAGTCAGGGTAATGCTGTGTTGCCTTTCCAGTTATGGCTGTCAATGAAGAAATTACCTGGAATTCATGAGGAAAAGCAACATTTTATCTGAACATACTGGTGTAGTCCATACTCTCCTAAAACTAATGTTGAAATGCAATTCCTAACAGGAGACATGAAGGGAAAGGAAACAATCTGATCCCAGTTCTAAGGGATTAGTGGTGTGGATTTTGGTAACTACGTTTAGGATCATAAATGAAGGGAGGGGAGAGAGATGGTAAGGAAAAGGGGCTGAGAAAAAGAATTAAGATGTGTTACTTACATGTACTAACTCCCACAAAGAATGTAATCATGATACACTGTAAATAGGTACTAATATTTTAAAAAGCTGAAAAAAAAAATGAAGCCTTAGTCAGGAATGATGTTAGACACCTGTAAATCCAGCATTCTAGGAAGCTGAGTGAGGCCGGACAAACTACTTGGAGATCAGCCTGGGAAACTTAGTGATTTAAGGAGACCCTGTCTTAAAATAAAATGTAAAAGGGCTGGAAATGTTGCCCAGTGCAAAGACCCTTAATTTAATACCCAGTACTGCCACATACAAGTAAAAAGAATTGTTTAAAAAAAAAAGTCAAGAATATAGACATTATATACAGCCTATCTTAATATCTTAATAGAAAATTAAGAAATATTTTCCTTGTGATACACCTGAAAATTTTCTCCTGTAGCTCATTAAAAATTTTCTATAGTCACAATTTTGAAATCTAGACCTGAAGATTAAAAATTTTATTTTGAAGACTATTCCTCTAGATCACTTCAAAAGCCTTTTTTGACACCAAGGAAAATGGATTTTAAAATATGAAATTAGTGTGATCAATATGAAGGTGTATGAGTGCCATGAAGTCAGTGATTCTGCCTGAGCAATATCAGAAGAGAACAGATGCTAAGAACATCATTTCCAGAATATATTTGTTCTTTCCCTCTTTAGAACATTGCTGATAATACAGTTTAGTTGAGAAGTGATCTGAATGACTTTTATTTTTTATGATATTCAAGGGAGTAAATGTAATTTACAAACTTCAAAACAGAAATCTTAACTGTCAGTAGTAAAACCAGAAGGGTACACATCAGAAGTGGAATGTAACCTGCCTAATACCTTCTAGAATCTGATTTGTGATTCAGCTCCCTCCTGAAAGCATA
This sequence comes from Heterocephalus glaber, assembly GCF_053883595.1. Taxonomy (NCBI): domain Eukaryota; kingdom Metazoa; phylum Chordata; class Mammalia; order Rodentia; family Bathyergidae; genus Heterocephalus; species Heterocephalus glaber. The sequence goes on along the minus strand of NW_028258142.1, from coordinate 14,239,913 downwards.
TTCTCATCAACTGGCCTTAGCTTAGTTCTTGGCTTGAAACATAAATATGCCATTTTTAGAAAAAATGACCGCCATATAAAGTATCCCATTTTGTTACAATATTTGGAGAAATGACAACTTTATGAGTATAAACCACAAAAAGTAATAAAAACAAAAAAAGTCCACCAACAGTACAGTCAATCACAGAGGAGAACTAGGTATCAGGTACAGTCTTTAGAGTAATGTTATTCAAAACAACTATGAAAACATAAGGTTAATTTGATAGTGTCACTGACAAAATTTAATGATACAAAGAAACAAATGTAAAATCTAGCATGAAAAATATAAGAAAATTAATAACCAAGTGGTTAAGTGTATTGAGAAGTTAGAAGCCATCTATGTGTCATTAACATGAGAAATAGTAACTGGACGTCACCTTCCGTCTGAAGGAGTATACCCGTACATGGAACAATGGTGGTCCAGACGGAGGGCTTAAAACAAGAAGGCATATAATTCTGATACATGGAAACAATCAGGATGAGCTCCACAACTACCCTCCCTGGTTGCCTTAAAATATTTTCCAGGTGGTTCTCCAGGAAAGATACAGAGCCAGGCAGTCACCCTGAGTTGGGATAATAGAATTGAGAGCACACACACACACACACACACACACACACACACACACACACACACAATAAAGTTTTTAGGAACCCACAGAGGATAGGAGAGGGCTTCACAGGGAGAAAATTCTAGACATCTGTGGATCACTTCCCTAGTGTATTCAGTAGAACTCTAATTAAATAAGAGCCAGTTTCCCTGGCCTGGGAAAGAACCATCTAAGAGCGTGAGAAGAGACAATGTTCAATATTTGGGTAGAATCTGAACACTGGAGCAACCACTAGCCATAAAATAGAACTTGAGGATTAAAAGCTTTGGGGTTTAGCTGAAAAAATACAATACCTGGAAGATGTAGAAAAATCTTCCATAGATTTCAATGTCTAGTGAAATAATTCAATTTCTTTTTTTAAATTTATCATAAAGTTTATTGCTACATTTAGGTATAAAATAAAGTTACATTCATCTTTGGGATCTTGTACCTTTACATGATGTATCTTAATTCTTATTTTTCCCCATTTCCTTGTCCTCCCTTCACCCCCTCCACCCTTCCCTATTTGCAGAGAAACAATTCAATTTCTGTCCTGCCTGGCTCTCAGAGCTTGTTACGCAGAGAGTTTGCTTTCATGTAAGAAATTGAAAGCTACATCAAAATGTGCATTGCTTTCAATGAGTCCCAAAACTTGCCTTGCTATTTCTCATCTGGAGTCCATAACCATATTTTACCTTCCAAAATTCTTCCTCTTCTCATGGTATCATTTTTCTGAGACTGAGCATAAGGTTTACTGAACACCTCTGCCATCTGTTTTCATACTTGTTTTGAAAGGAAGAGAAATTATATGTATTTTTCAATGTGGTTCTGTAGTTTTTCCAGGCAGTTTTGAAAAAGATTTGAGACTTGCTGATAATTTTCTCACTCTGAATCCCACAGAAGAATGGGAGTATTTCAAATTTTCCCTTTGAAACATGGTCTTTGCAACTGGCATGCTTCTGTATCCACTTAAATAGAACCATTTTCTGTAGTATCCTCCAGCGATGTGTCCATCTGGTGCATATGGTGAGATATTTCTGCTTAGTATGTCACACTTACCAACCATCCTTCCTCTTCAAGACAGAAAGAATGTGTGGCTTTCTATTCTTGAAACTGTTGCTGTAATGACATTTCATTCTGTATATTCTGGGAGATCGCCTATCAATACAGGACAAATATGCATTCTTCATGCTATCTTCTACTTAACTGCTTGAACATATTCAAATGAACTTGTATTTTAACAAAAGCCATTTTCCAGCATTCAGAACTACTTTTCATTTCCAAGAGTTTTTGATAAAAGCAGTTGCAAAACATAAGGGATTTAGCTTTAATATTGCTATCATAAAGGTAAAACTTCTCTCAAACATAAACATTGATGGACCCCAGCATTACAAATGTCAAGATACAAGGCCAGAACTTTAAAAATGTTTATATTTCTGATTTCTTGAGACAGCTGATTACAACAAAAAGTTAACTGGTGAATTCATCATTATTGATGAATCTTACCAACACCATAACTTGACACTTATCCGTGAAATTAGTTGACTTTCCAATTTGAATAGAATAACTCCTGGCATTCAGTTGATTATAAGGAATGTCCTCTATATCAATACATGGACTTGTCTTGGTGCTCAGAGTAGTAGTATATGTTGTCTAATTTGTTTTATCAAATCTTTACTCTGAAATCTCAGCAGCCGCTTTAAGTAATCCTATCTTTACCTGTTCAATATAATGTTGAGTAGTAAAACCTTTCTTAGTTTTGTGGACCCATAACTTTCTTTTTATGCTGTATTTCACAGATGGCTCAGGATGAAATGGGGCCACATGGGTTTCTACTTCATATAGTTCCCATTGGTAAATATTGCTGTTTGTAAACCTGGCCTTCTCCTGTGTCCCCTGTCACACTCATGAAGTGAAATGTATCCAGGTGACAGAAACTCTCCAACAGGGACTTCATTAGAATCTCTCATTGGCAGGGACCTGTGTGTCACATTCTGCTTCAATAAAAATCATATTGGCCAGGCACATGTTTGCAAAATATGATTCCTCCAGAGAAAATATAAATATTAAGATATGATAAATAAATGAGTAAACTGCAACAAAATATTAAATATGAACATTACTCTTCACATGCTTACCTTTATAACCCATGTCTGCAAATCATAAATTAATAAAATGTCAGAGAGAAGACAGCTAAATTTCAGCTAGAAAGTATATTTCTTTTCCCTATAGTTTGTAAATTCTCCTCCTACTTGACTTCACACTGGAAGACTGTATTTGTAAGGTGTATAAGGCAAGGTTGGGAAAATTATTCAGAAAGAGAGCTATGTTTTCAACCTACTAATCTTTTTCTGTATAATACACCATTCACTACTTATTAAAAGGTAACTGTTTCTCTTTAAAAGCTAAGATTGGACTCAAGCCAGTAAACATGTGTCTAAAGCATACTAAAATCTAAAAATCATAATCTCTTGGAGAACGAAAGTTTGTGGAAGACTAAAGTTTCTATAGAAACCCCATCATGACCACTGCATTGAGACACTAGAGTCTCAGGACAAAATAGAACACTCTAAGTACTTATTATTATTTTTTTTTAGTTAATGTGACTGAGTGTATTAGGTGGGGTTAGGGTTGGTGGTGTGAATATGGTATTTAGATAAATTAGTCAAGAGTTAAAGGGGGAACCAAAAGAAATAGGGAATATATATGACACATTTATTTGTAAATCACTATGCTTTAAAATTCTCAGAATTATTTCACAGGCAATGGCTAAATACATTTGATAATATAATAAGTTTCAAGAAAAATCAGACTAGGCTGTCCCCAAATTAATCTAAACCATCCCACCATACTGCTTTATATTCATTCTCTGAAAACAAACCAATATACTACAGGGATTACATACCCTGTAGGGAATGTAAATGCATATGTAAATGTATATGGGTACATTTATGTTTATAAGCAGTAATTTAATTACTTAATCATGAGATATAAACATGAGTAGAGAGCTAACAAAAAGAAACACTTTGGACAATGTAAGTGAACACAATTATTATTTGTAATAGTACAGAGATTCAAAAAAAATTAAATGTAGACCTATTGTATGATCTAGCATTCCCACATGCATATATATATTCAAAAGAAATGAAATCAATATGTTTAAGAGCTATCTGAACTCCCACATACATTGAAGTATTTATTATTCACAACAGCCAAATTATATAATAAACCTAAATCTCCATCAACAGATGGATGAACAAAGAAAATATGATATGTATATATAATGGAATATTATTTAATGATAAAAGGACAAAATCCCCATCTTTCTGACAAGATGGATGATCCTGGAGGTGATTAAATGAAATAAGCCACACACAGAAAGATAGATACTTCACGATCTCATCATAAGTGAAATCTAAAAACATTTATCTCCTAGAAGTAGAGGGTAGAACAGTGGTTATGAAACTGTGGAGAGAAGAGAGGTCGATGAGGAGTGGTTGGTCAATGAGTAAAAACTCACAGTTAGAAGGAATATTATCTGGTGCTCTATTGCACAGTAGGGTGACTATACATAACAGTGATTATTATATGTTTAAAATAGTGAAAAGAGAGGAGCTTGAGAGCTTCTACTGCAGAGAAATAATTCATGATATTCTAGTTTTTCCGTTTGAGAATGTGGCACAATTCTTAGTCTGTCCAGGAGATGGCAAACTTTCCCTACAAATCTACCAGCAGTAGTCCACACACCAAACATTCGTACTCAAAGAATATGACCCTATCAATAGGACATTCGTTGGACGAACAAATTAGTGAGTTGATTTAATCCCTTTCGATTGTAGCCAATAATATTTAATCATAATTGAAAGGCAAGTAATTCTAAAACATTATCTAATCCAACAATTTTCCATACTTCAAATCACTAATCTATGTGGTTTAAACTTTTTAAAATAACCAGCCCAACTGTTGTTACATTTCTACAATTATTTTAGTTTTAAATAGGACTTTCAAAATATCATAACACTTTTTTCTTTATTTTTTTCTCATAATTCTCTGAGAAACAAATATTGTTTTAATGAGAAAAAGATAATCGAAGGAGATCACATGCCATATACGTATATTATATATAAATAACATATATTTAGAGTAATATATAATTTTTGCAGAATTAGAATTTGGAGAATTCAGCTTTAGAACTATGTACTTTCTTTTAGTTATTTAACATTTTAAAGAGTATTTACAAGTACAGAAAAGATATAGAGAAAAAAATAATCTGAAGAATAAGGTTAAGTCGCCAGAGCCTAGTTTTATCAAATCATAATATTTTCCATATTTTCTTCAATTTTATTGTTAGGAAATAATACAGTCAGGCCTAAAACCTCATTGTTCCTTTCAAAACTGGTTTTTCCCCAGACAGCAATAAAATCATAAAGATAATTCCCATGTTGAACTGAGCATTTATTTCTCCTGTATTATATTTCCTAATACTTAAGCATGAATAAATTTCATATGACTTTATAATACTGCCATACTGTCTGTGTTTCTCCGGTTTTCATTAACTTACACCACATAGTTTGTTTCATTTAAGTTACAGATATCTGTTTTCTGATGTTAGGTAATTATAAAATTTTCTTTTACAACAATAATGCCATATGGATATTAATGTTTCTGATCTGATTTCTGTTTTACAAAAATGTTACAAATCATAGTGTATATACTTATACTTATTTCTAAACATATGGAAGTGTTCTAGGGGTTTTTGAATAAATTCTTAGAATAGAAATTATTGATTTTAAGTGTATGTGCATTTTCTATTTTAGTAATTACTGCAGCCTAAATTTTTCTCTGAAGCAAGTATATTCATATTAAACTTACTACCTCTTTTCTTTAAGAATCTTTTACAATTTTGTAAATGAAGTTATTTGATTTTAGGCATAATTTTCTTGTTTCCAACCAATGCATTTGGAAATCCAACATCTAGAGTACAGGTTTTGGGTTGAATTATGTGCTCTTAAAAAATGTTTTGAAGTTCTAACCACTGATTTACTCTCAGCCTTATTTGTAATTGGGACATTTGCAAAGATAATCAAGTTAAAATGAGATTATTAGGGTGAGCCCTAATCCAATGTGACTGGAGTCCTAATTAAAAGGAAATGTGGACACTGAGAGATACGTGGCCTGAGAGACATGCAAGAGGATCTAAAGAAACAAACAAAGAATACCACATGGAGATCTTGAGATGAAAAGATACATGAATAAATAAAGAACATCAATGTTCACCAAGAACCCATTAGAAGATAGAGAAAGGGAAGGACAAGTTCCCTTGCAGGTTGCAAAAGGAACATGGCTCTGACAACACTTTGATCTTGTACTTCCAACTTCCAACTGTGGTAGAATAAATTTTTATGGTTCTAAACTAACAAAAGTATTTTTTTTTGTTTTTTATTTTTTGTTTTTGTTTCTTTTCTGCAGCTAGAGGAAACTAAAAAAACTAGTGAAGGTTTTGGCTGTTTGTGTATCACACTTTCCTCCAATGATACTATCATACACTAACCTCAGTACTGTAGTAAAGGGATTTGGCAGATATAAGGGCCCAAAATAATTGACTTTAAAAGCAGGAAAATTATCTGGTCCAAATTTATGACACGAGTCTACTTTGTGAGGATGAAGGAATGGAAGGGTAGATCTTCAAAGCAAGATATGTCAAAGAAACTCCAGAAGCTAGGGGAGGGGCCTAAAACAGATTTTCTCACAGCCAACCTCTCAACACCTTGAATTCAGACTTCTATTCTGCACAGCCATCAGAAATTAGAACTAACACTCACTCTGTAGTGCCCTGTCATGGTATCTCCAGGAAGCTAACACATTACATAAAAGTGGAGCCGTTTTTATCTAAGCCAGTCCTAAGCTTCCCCAGCCCAGCTGACTTTCCCCTTCCTGAGCTTCCAACTTATTTGAGTTCCCTGCATTTCTCAGAAATACACAAGAGAAACACTGCATTAAAGTATGTCTCTTGAAAGACTTGAAATTTTAAAAATAAATATGTTGTCTTGGTCTAATATTTAAAAGTCATTCCTTTTGAAGTATAATATGAAGCCAAAAGAGAACAGAAGCTTTCAGCAATCTATTGTACAGCATTGTGACTGAACTAGATGAACAAAACTTCTCTATGAAAAATGTGTATATATTTACAGGAAACACAAATATTTGCAAATGACATTGTGGCCAATAGTGGTCAAAAGAAGAGGTTATTCACTTTATTCTTTGTCATTTCAAGCTTTGTCCTTGGGGAAAATAATTCTCCTAGAATTATCACTTACAGTTCTACTCCTTCCCACTCCAAAATTAATTGTTTGAAACAGAATGTCTTCTGTCCTGCTATCCACTATATTCATCATAAAACTGGTATTCAGTATTTTTCGGTGTGAAAAGTTTGGACTCTACAGACATGTTTTGTGCAGTTTGGGCAAATTACTTCCATATCCATAGACCTTGTCATCTGAAAAATTAAAACTATATCTGCTTTTTAGATTAAATGCGAAATCATGTTTTATGCACTAAATAAAATCACCTAAACCATATTATTTGATGACCATTACCCTTTTTTACTGCACTATGTAAATATTAAATTTATGTGTTATTCTTTAGTACTTTTACATGTACATATGGGGTCACACTAAATATATGTATATATTATTGCTTTTTATAAATTACATGAGAATTAAAATATAGCATGGTTACTATTTTCACAAACTAATTTATGATATTTAAATCCTGAAAATTTTAATTTACAGAAAATTTCTGGCTAAAATGCAAATTGGATGAAATATACCATTATCTTTCAATAAATGTATTACAAGTCCTTTGGGAAAGAACATACTGGTTAGAAACTTAAAAAGATAAATATGTAAGCTGCACCTAATACATATTTTCAAATGAGAAAAGCATTTTGTCTTAGTTCCTTTAGGTTGCTTTAACAGACTATGATACATAGGTAGATCTTTTTGATTTATCAACATATAAACCTATTTATAATTTCCCTTAATTCTAGAACAAGTGTGAACGTTTAGGTTAGGACTACACTGTGGAGAACCACCCTACTGATTATGCCCAAAGCAGGCTGTGAGAAGTGCAGGCTGTAAAGAATTAACCCCACAACTGGCTCGTTTTGAGAAGTGAGTCTGGCAAAGTCTACCTGCCGAGGTCAGAGTGACCCTTACCCAAATTCCATTCCCATAGTTAAAACCTTCTTTACTAAAAAGACAAGGTTAATTATTAACTACAACCTATTTGTCTGTTCTGTTCCTAATTCGAGAATACTTTGTCATTTCCTTCACAAGCCTTGCCTGCATCAGTAACGTGTCCAACACAAAGACATGTCCTCTCATAGAATCCCTTTACCTCAATCTAACTAGGATGTCAGCAATAGATGTCAACACCTCTGGGTGTTCAGGGCCTTTGCTTGTTTAGCCTTGCTTGATCTAGCACTGGTCATCCTGGCTCCCCATTTCTCTGTCTCTAATTCTGTCTTTGAGTTTTTCTTTTAACCTTTCATCATAGCACTGAGCAGGAGAGCGGAACCTGCCATGGGGGTCTCTGATACTACATAAATGATTTGTGTGTATTTAGTTAATCTTATTTTAAAATACCCCAAAACATTTAAAATATACAAAATGTATTTTAGTGAGTTATTAGAAATACATTGAACATTCCTATTAAAAATAGGAATGATTACAAACAAGATTAAAATAAGATTCCTGTGCTAAAATATTGTATAGCAAAGATCTTACCATTAAGTTGAAATAATAGTTGAATGTTTATTAAGCCTGATAACTCATTTTGTTCCAATGATAACAGCTTTATTATGCTAATAACATAGGGCTACTACTTTCCTAATTAAGATCTTCAACTAAAAAATAATTCATTTCATTCTATTTCTTGTAGTAAATTCTATTATTAGTACTAACCCAATTCAGTAAGATTTTCAGTTTGTTTTACTAATAAGATATTGCTGGCATGTTTTCAGATTTTGTCTGACAAATGAGCTTACTGAGTATAGAAATGAAATGGAGAGTCAATACTACTTTTCTTGCTTATTAGCTTCCAAATATCTCAGGTCACAAACAAAGTAAACTACAAACTCTTTTACACATCCTGTAAGGCTGGAAACTACAGCATCAGTAAATGGTAGCATTTTCTTTTTTTTTTAACTGAAGGATAAGAAGGAGATAAAATATCTCCAGTGAAATTTTTTTTAAATTTTCTTTGTTATTTTTTTCAAAAGAAATCAGTTTATTGCCCCAGCAGAAAAATAAGATGGTCCAACATAATCAAAATTAGAAACTTTTCATGTAGCCTTCTAAATGGAAAGTACAAGGAAAAAAGATGTCTCATTTCTATGCAAGGATTAAATTTGAAAGCTCAGAAGGGTGTACAGAATCTAAGTCAAGTCCTCTACAGAAAACAGGTTGGAAATATGCGGTAAGAATAATGTTTTTGACCCTGTAAGATGATCTGAAATAGGAATAGAGTATAGAAGTTTATAACAATTAACAAAAAATAGTTTTAACATTACAAAAAGCTAAATGAAGCATAAAATACCACTTTGTAAATTATATTTCACTTTTTATTTAATTTAATTTATTATAGATGTTAGTAGTTGGGGCATTTTTAAGAATGATCTGGGCTGGGGATTTAGCTCAGTGGTTCTGTCACCTGCCTCACAATTGCAAGGACCTGAGTTTGATCCCCGGCACACACACAAAAAAAGAAATGAGTAAGAATGTTTTAAAATTTTTAGTTGGGTTTCATGGAAATAATTTTTTGACCTGGTTAAATATTAGAAAAAATATTAGCTATAAATAAATACTAGAAATAATATTAGTTAAATATGAGAAAAATATTTGAACTTCATTTGTCTTTTAACTTGCAAGAAAACTGTAGAATAATAATCTATCTGTATAAGATTAAATGTCACTTTAATAGTAGTAAATATGTTTATATTAAAATTGTTACTCATAAAAAGCTAAATTGCTATATATACTAGATTTTCATTGTCCTATTAGAACATGGTTTTGATAAACAGTGATTCCATCCAGCATGGTGGTTGTACATAAACACACTATCTTGATCAGTTTTATTCTCCCTGTCCTTCCTGAACCCTGTTCTTCCTCCATTCCCAGATGCCCTTCCCAGCTCTATAAAGTTTACCCCCCTGTTTCTTAGCAAGTTTTTCTTATGTTTGCTCTTTAAATTATTTATATTTTGGGTCTCTTACATTAGAGAAATCGGGTGATATTTAAACTTTTGTGACCGGTTTATTTCATATAGTATTATGGTCTTGAGATCCATTATATACAAGTCTCAGTAGGCTTTCTACCAAAATATTTATCTACACGACTTAAAGTTTTATTTATACAACTTTCTTATGCTTTACAAATTCATCACATATATATATATATATATATGTATATATCTTATAAACTTTAACGTTATTCCTTTATGTATGTAAAATTTAAATAAGGAATCATTCTATAATGTTGAAGAAAGTTTCAGATTGGTATATTTTGAGATTTGTTTTCTTTTGATTACATGTACCTACATTTAAGGGATTATAATATATTCTCATAACACAGTTACATAGTTGCAGATTACTTTAAAAAAAGAAAACTCTTGGCCATATTAGATCCACAGCCGATTGCTTGAACATCAGCTAGCAAAGCTCAGGGGATTTTTAGTTAATTATTGATATAGGTATATTTTGAGAGTCTAGACAACAAGCATAACTGCTGACCCATAAATTTCACCCTTCCTAAACAACCTTTGAATGCCTGGTTATTCTGATTTTTTTCTAAAGTATCATATAAATAATTCTGTTAGGAATTTTCTTGGTAGCAGCACTATTTCTAAGTATTCAAAATTCAATTTTAAGCATTTTAGAGGTATATTTGTTTATTTTTGGATAGAATAGATAAAAAATCTCTAGAATTATATCTAACTAAATAACTTCTCTTTAAGTTGACAGTTTTTGTGTATGGAATAAATTGTAAATTTATTTTAGCAACATAAATTGACTTTTTCTCCTTGCTCAATCAAGAGGGCTGAAGTTTCAATATTGTTTCCTATACACAATAAGGAACTAAAATTACTATTTAAATACAACTATGTGTTTTGTAATCCAAGTAACCAACAGAAATGGTAGAATAAGGCATTTTAAATGTATTGATTCAGCTCTATTCGTGTTTTCCAATTAAAATTCATTACCTTAAGAGAAGCTTCTGATTGCTTAAATTCATTTCCTTATTTGATCATGAAAATTTCTTTACTTAATTGTTGTCACTCCTTGTATGTAACATATTTTGCAAGTTGTAGGTAGGTGTGATATGGGGTGAAACATTTTTCCTTTACTTTTTCCTCTCCTTGCCACTTGATCATGATGCTTACATATGCAAACACAGAAGATATCCCTCACTTTGGAAGAATTAAAAATTGGAAGTGCCCTTTTTAGAAGACACTACTCAGCTGTTTTTCCTACCTTTCCCCCTTTTTCTACCTTCTCTCTCTTCTCCTGCATGCAGACTGAATTTGGAAAATGGGCTCCACTTGAGATACCATCTGAATTTGTGACCTAGGATGGCTCATTCTGTGTGGTAGGGTAAAAAGATCTCTTTTTCTGTCTTGTTTCTATCTCCTTATATTGTCATGTGTGAACTTTGTCCTTTTTTGGGAAACAAATTTCAATATGTTGTTTCATGATGCATTGAGGATAAGAACTGCCATCCTTTGGTTTATCCTAATTTGATGTTACTCTTAACTTTTATAACAGATTTTAAAAAGACCATTTGATGTGGTCATTGGTCACTGTAGTTCTGTTCTGCACACTAGAATAAAAGGCCTTTACAATTTACCTTCTGAGTTCTAAGCCAACTGAGAATAAAATGCAAGAGTCACACAATAGACTTTTGAACACCACCTTGATTGCTCCTAATGATGCTCCTAAATGATAAATCCAAGAACTCTACCTATACTCAGGACCAAGAAGAGTCTTGCAAGTTCTTGCCACCTGAATTGATTTTGTTGAAAAAGAGGGATGGTTTTAAGTGTTTCTTAACTTTTTATTACATGTATAAGCTTTAACTAAGGAGTTGAGGTACAGAAATTTTTTTAAAAGAGCATTAGTTTGCTATCATTTTGATTATGGCAATCTTGCTATTTTCTTTTTCTCTAAAGGTATTCCTGTATTTTTTCAGAGATGTTTACTAATAATTGGTCACACTGAAATTTCTAGGTGTGCACATCTCCCTGCATTTCCCAAAACCTTTAAAATATTTGAAATAATAAACCAGCATATTTACTAAAGATATAATTTTAGATACTAATTTTCAAAAAGTGTAGTATATCACATATTTACAAAACTAGCATGTATCCAATCTCTACAAAAAGATTGTACTGAGAAATTAAATTTTACTTGATAATCAGCCTTTAAAAATTTTCATGTTTAATTTCACTGATACTTTGGAGTCTGGGTGGAGTATGGGTGGCAGTAATATTTTTAATGTGAATATATAAAACAAAATTCCCTTTTAGACAAAAGTTACCCTTGGAAGTATATTAAATTACTCAAAATGTATGATGTAAATTATTTCAACTAGCAGTAATTCCAATTACTATACAGCCAAGATTTTTCTGCAAAAGAGAATGTTAATTAGGCACTAAGTTATATAACAGACTTACATGTAAAAGACATATTGAATATTTATAGTTTTATCTTGCACAATCATCATTAACATAGCAAAACATTCACACTATAGGAGACAGAGGAAAAAATGAGCTCTTTTGAGGTACAGTGTATTGATTCTTTCATTTCTCTCTCATTTAGGGTCAAGGTGCACTCAGAGGCAGGGATTTTGGAACATGATTGAGTCATGAAGGTGCTAATGCTACCCTGATGTCAGGAGGTAGAGCCTGTTGCAGAGAAGCAAAGAACTGGGACTTGACCTGGTTGGGTGTATCTCTCTCTTTCAGCCCACCCTTCACTCTCTTGTCCTGGGCACCATGACATGAGCAGCTTCCTTTCCTCTGTGGCTTTTGCCATTCCCTTCAGCCTTGGAGCCTACAGACATGTGTGTGTAGAATATCAGCACTGTTTGTCTTCTCCAGATACTTCACTTATGCACACATGTCAAGCATATGCCCCCTTGGCTTTCCCAGAAGTGGCCCACATGTATCTATTTACATCAGAATTATGCTGGATGCACTTTCATTGAGCGATGTGAGTTGCTCCATTGTTATTACTAAGTCAAAGTGCAATTCATATAGTGTGGGGAGCGGTGTCAGCCAAAAAGCTTCATTTTAATTTTACCCTTTGTTATAAATAGCCAGGAGACTATGTAATGGGGAACCGTGTCTCCACTAACTCCAATGTTTCCCTTTAGAGTTTGCCCTAGCAACAAGGTGAACCTTCTGTAACCCCAGGAAACAAAGTAGCCCATGAGGGCGAGGAATGTCTAGAAAACTAGCAAACAACGAAGCAGGTGTTTTGGATAAAGGTCATGGTTAATGACCTAACTCACTGAGTGTATAAAAGAGAGGTGAAAATAAACTTGCTTGCTCGGTCTTGGGAGCCCTCCCGACTCTGTTTCTTGTCTTGATTTTTCTCAGTCCTCCTTTCCCCCATTCAGGAACCTTTCGACTGGTGACGGCTGGTCCATCACAGGTGGCTCCCGAACAGGGACCTGAATACGGGGGATACCAGAGTGAAGGACGCCGCGGGAATACGAGGGCGCTCGTTAAGTGATGGGCGGCGATAATACTCGGGAGAGTATGGGGCAAGGCAGTAGCAGGGCGCTGTTCGCTCAAACGCTTAAAAATATGTTACAGGCCCGAGGTCGGGCATCAACAGCTCTGTGCCTTTTTAGAGTTTGTTGAAAAGGTCTGCCCCTGGTTCCCCACAGAGGGAACTGTTAGTTTAGAATTATGGAATGAGGTAGGAAATTGTGAGCTCGGACAAGTAAGTACGGAGCAACGATATAAGATATGGGGACTACTAATAGTAGGATGCTGTTTGCTCAGATATTAAAAAGGATGCTTCGGTCTCGTGGAACTAAGGTTGGGCAACAACAGTTGTGTCATTTTTTGGAATTTGTAGAGAGAGTCTGTCCATGGTTTCCCGAGGAAGGATCAATTAATTTGGAACTTTGGCTAAAAGTAGGAAAACAATTGCAAGACTATTATGATCAGGAAGGGCCTTCCAAATTCCCTGTTGATGTGTTTAGCCTTTGGGGTCTTATCAAGGAGAGCTTGGATCCTCATCAGGGGACTTCAGTGGGTAACTCACAAAGAGACGTGGCTGCCTCTAGTCCAGAGGACATTTCGTGCATAGGTAGAAAAACTGAGTGCCCTCCTTCAGCCCCCCTTCTTGTAGAAGGTTTAGATGAACCCCTCGACCCCTCCGATGCCGAGGATCTGGAGGAGGAGGTGGCTAAGTATAATAATGAGGAATAGCGTCCCTGCTCTCTGATAGCTCTTACCGAAAAAATGAAAGTGAAAGATAAAAAGGATAAATCTGAAAATACACATCCCTCAAATTCTTTGGATATGTTATGGTTTAATTGGAAATGGAATAGGAAAGTTCTGCCATCTACATCTACATTTACGCGGTAACTCATTTCTATAATAATCATTGGAGGAGGGCTACTTCTTGGATACATGATCCTTCCAGTGCTACTACAGATGTTTATGCATTCTTTGATGAGGATGGCTGGAAGTATTCATAATCCACAATTACATGCTACACCACCTAAGCCTAAGGTGTTATCCCCTGCAGAGGCTGGTAGTCAATGACGGGTAAGAGGAGTACAGGAAATCACCAACCTAAAACAGAGTAAGAGTACTGTGATGCTCTTGACTCCATGACAGATAAGAGATTTCTTTATATTCTTCGCCTAAGACAGGCACAGTCCATCTGCGTGATCAAGGGACCTTTATCATATTATATAAAACGGGGAGATGTGGGGAGCGGTGTCAGCCAAAAAGCTTCATTTTAATTTTACCCTCTGTTATAAATAGCCAGGAGACTATGTAATGGGGAACCGTGTCTCCACTAACTCCAATGTTTCCCTTTAGAGTTTGCCCTAGCAACAAGGTGAACCTTCTGTAACCCCAGGAAACAAAGTAGCCCAGGAGGGCGAAGAATGTCTAGAAAACTAGCAAACAACGAAGCAGGTGTTTTGGATAAAGGTCATGGTTAATGACCTAACTCACTGAGTGTATAAAAGAGAGGTGAAAATAAACTTGCTTGCTCAGTCTTGGGAGCCCTCCCGACTCTGTTTCTTGTCTTGATTTTTCTCAGTCCTCCTTTCCCCCATTCAGGAACCTTTCGATTGGTGACGGCTGGTCCGTCACAATATAGAAACTTACATATGGAGAAAATTTCAGCTGTATTCTAAGTAAACTACTGCCTAAGGACTAAATATAGAATTTTTAATTATGATTTTTCTGGAAGTCCACAGATTATAGAAATTCTCTAGACTTATATGCAATCTTCCTTTGACTTGATATTCTCCTGCTACTGGAATTTTGGCTGAATTTCCAGTGGAGAAAATAAGTGGATTTCTGAAGACAAGCATCTCATTCCTCTGTTCACAAAATTTCTGGCCATGACACCTATGATTCACTTCCCATCTTTTATTTAATTAAAATTAAACTTATAAAAATGGTATATACTTATTATATACAACATAATGCTTTAAATACGCTTCCATTGCAAAATAATTTATTAATACTCAACCACACATACAACACTGCCTAACATTATTATCATTACCTATGGTAAAACACTTACAATTTGCCAAGCAATTATTAAAAATATATGTTGTTATGAACTGTGGTTACCTTGTTCTACATTAGTCTTGGTGGGCTTACTCTTCCAATCTAACTTAAATTTTGTACCCTTTGACCAGCATTCCCCACCATCTCCTCCTCTCAGCTTTTGGTAACTAGTGAGATTGATGATGAAGTTTAAACTATGGTGTCTTAGGACTTAGGATAAAAAAATTGAATTAGCCCCTTGTATTCTTTTTCCCAAAGCTCAGTATTAAGTTCCAGGCTTACTGATTTAATGACAGAGAACATAGTCAACTAAAGGGGAAGCTAATGATAAGAGCATAATTTTCAACTCCTGAAAAATTATGATTTTCTTAGCAATTTTTTTTCTTTTTGTGTGTATGCAAGTGTGTGAGTTTTGGCAGGATTGTGTCCTTTGGGGACTGTGAGGGAAGGATCTGCTCCAGCTTTTTCTCCTTGACTTATGGGTGCCTATCTTCTCTGTGTGGTTCTTTTTGTTGTTATTCATTAACTTTACTGGTACATTTTAGGTATACATTATGATCATTTGGGAATTTGTACCTGTACATGGTATATCTTGGTTCTTGTTTTTTCCACATCCCCCTTCCTTCCCTGCCACCCCCCGACCCCTCCCTGTTTACAAAGTCTTTGTTTCCATTTTCTTTCCTTTTCTTATATTTATTCCTTTCCCCTACCTCTCCGACTTCCCCTTCCCCTTTGCACCTTTTCTTTCTATTTCACATTATCTATTATACATTTTGGTCCTCATTTACATTTTCAGTTTCTCCTGTATTTAAACATGTGCACATTGAGGCCATACTCTTAAGTACATTTTTGTTTTAAGGTTGGACTAGCTGAAAAGAAACTGTCACCTTCTGTTTCATGGAAATTTGATGCATAAAAATGAACTGTGAATTGAATTAAATTTTTATATCTACACATAACCATATCTGAATAACAGGGTGAAAATATAAAGGATATGCAAATGGCAACAATGGCATTGTATTGAGTCAATAATCAAGTACATTGCCATAAAACTGCAGTTATTTCACTATTTGCAAGTACATATTTCTCAATTGTTTAGTCATTTATAAAATAGGGCGAATGTAATTAAGGGGACTGTGAATCCTCCTTGTAGTTTTAACATGCAATAAATGTTGCTCTTCAGTTAAAAACAGCATCACAAAGGAATCAAAAATAAGTTAAATTCAGTCAACTTGCTATATGTGTAAACTAAAATAAGTAACTTATAAAAAAGAGCTTTAGCCTCTCTAAATAAAATCATTCCTTGAAGTTCTGTCTTTGAGATTAAAATTTGTGAAGAAGTTTCTAGAGAAAACTAACAAGGTCAAATCTCAAATTCTGTGGGCAATCAAAATCTCACTAAGCTCTGTGGGTCACCCAAGGAGCAAAGATTATTACTTTTTAGTATCATGCCTTGTTTTTCACTTCATATTGTATTCAATTATATTCTACTGACATAAATTGGCATACAGATAATAAATGATATATTAGAAAAAGCATATTTTCTAATACTGTAAGCATGTATTCATCTAGTTATGCAATGCTAGCTTGCAAAACGAAGTGTTGTTAAGGTCTTTCTATAATTCAGCAGGATTAATGATGGACTTCTTTTGTTCTAAAGGATCCTTTCTCTCCCTCCCACCAATTACAGGAGCTGCCAGAAGAAAGGTTCAGTCCTGCAAGGGGCCAAGTGCAGCATGGCAGATAGTTTCAATTTGATGGCACCATGTGTTGATGGCCAATGTCTTTGCCTCTAAGCCCTGAAACACAGACTTTAGTATTTAAAAATTAATACCCTTTGGCTGATTGTCATATATTTCTTAATTATCCTTACAGAGAAGAATGGATAGCATTATTGAAACATAAAAAGTAAAACATTTCTCTAAACCATCAATTGATCAAACCAGAGTTTTGATTTAACAAATAGTCAATTTCTATCAACTCTTCTTAAATATTCTATACCATTTTCCGGATTTCAAGAGATTTGGAAAAGTATGAATTGTTAGGCATATTCTATGGGCCAATGTGAAAATTGTTAAAGTCACTTATTATTTTAAATCTAGATGAATAGTAGATGCTATTTTTACAATTTTAGAAAAGAGGCCACCAAAGGTCACAGAAAAGGATTCCGATATTTACAAATTCTAATCACTGAAAAGATTATTACATATATTTCTACATAAAATGTAGGATTTAAAATCCTAGAAAAGCACTGTTCCATTATATATATATATATATATATATATATATATATATCTGTATTTAATTTAACTTTTTTGCATTAGACCCATACTTTTTAAAATTCCAAAAATTTCTTTAGAAACTTCTCTGTTTTGGTTGTCCTGCTGCCTGTGCTTCGACTACCAATTATACCTTGGCACAAGGAGGTCACCAAGGTTAAGTAGCTGGTAAGAAGCAAAGCCAAGGGCACCGAGGAAATGCTCCTTCCTCTGTGATCTGACACATCATGTGTGCTGCCCTTAAAATCCTTGTTTTAAATTGTTTTTAAATTTACCACATATTGTTTTTACTATAAGTCTGTCATTAATTCATTACTTCACATGTTCTTACATCTTCAAAATATTTTTAAAATACCTATATTTTACTACCAGTAACCTAGCAAATATTTTCATTTCTTTTGTTATTTTAAATAAAATTAAAATTGAATATATTTATTGTCTATTACATACTCTTTCTAAATGTTTGTCTTTTGATTCCAAAATATACAGACATAGTCACCCTGATTTAAACTCATTTCAAAATATACTTTGTTTATTAACTATTTTACATTGGTGCTTCCATGCATTTTCATTTCACTCTACTTTTTTTTTTTGTACGGGGATCAAACTTGGGACTTTGAGCTTGCGAGGCAGGCGGTGGAACCACTGAGCTAAATCACCGGGCCTTCACTCTACTTTTCATATAGCCTCAAAATTATGGTCTCCCATTCAGCATATTTTAAATTATTTAATTTTTTATATTTCAAGTTGTGAATTAATGTAATTTCAATGTTAGCTACCTACTTATAGAAACTTGTATTTATTATTTATTAGTTAGGAAGAATAGCTTAAATTTACTACAGAACTTTAAAAGGATTATTTGTCCCAACTCAAAATCTAACAGAATATCAAACTCAAATTTGTATTAGAAACCAAATCGCTAAGCTCCTACTGCTGAAAACTGTCCCAATTCTTCAGTAAATATATTAAAATTAATCATAGATACTAATTGTCCTACTACATAAAAAAATTTAAAATGATCTGTTATATGCTACCCCATTTTAGAAATTTTTGCCATATTTTTGTGGCATTATTACTATCTTAAAGATTTACAGTATTTACAAGCTGATCTTGGTGTAACTGTAATCTCTGTTTCTTATCAGACATCTACCTATGAAAAATGCATAATCACTTGGAGAATTTCATCTTTAAACTTTAAATTTTAGATAATATTATCTTTATTGATAGATTATTATGAGATCTAAAACAGATCAGACATGTAGAGAACATAACATAGAATCTGGTGCATATATATATATATATATATATATATATATTCCATAATAAATCTTTTTCAGTTAAATATAAATAAAATTACAGAAAGTTAAAGCAAATTTACAAACGCTCTGGAATATGTTGAGAAGCAAAATTTCAGTGCTTACAATTACATAATTTAAAAATAGATTAATGGAAAGATGTTCTAAGAGTTGGAAATCAAAATAAACACCATCTAATCTATACTCAAATCCAAGGTGCCAACATTATTCCTACAGAAATGTGAGGAGCAATTTTTCAACATCTGTACACTTCCTTCCAATAATGAATTTTTAAGTAATTCCCAGCTTGAGTAGCCAGCCAAGTGACCCAGTGCCAGCATCTTCCAAGTGACATGGTGACTATGACAATTAAGGCAGATAAATAAGGATTGTGTTGAAAGGAGCCAGGTTATATGGGAAGAGTTATTTGTTATGCTATACATTGAGGTTGAAAATGATGCTATACATAAAATTACTATTTAAAACAGAAAATCTTGCTATAAATTTTAAAAGAATATTTAGGGTAAACAAGCAAAAGAAAGTCACTGAAATAAAACTGCTGAAAGTAAAGTTAGACTATAATGATGAAAGTTTAGGAAAAAAGGGAATCAGGAAATAGTCAAGGCAGGTGGATTAGAGCATGCCTCTGATCTAACTTTGAACAATGACTGACTTTCTATTCATCATTACAGACAAGTACAATAAATATCAGGTGAGCTGAGCTGGCTTCGCATTCCTCTTTACTGCTACTTTCCAGCCAAAATATGAATTAAACTTCCAATTTTAAAAAATGGATTCTTCAACAATTATTTTATTTTTAATCATTGATTTAATAATTATTATTTAATAATTAAATATTTAAAGATTATATATTTCTTTAAATAACTGTCATTATTTAAATTATTACAAATAATAAATATTTTTAACTGATATATAAAAGCAAAACATTTTAATTATTAATGGAATACTATGCAATGCTTCTATACATGTATCACATATATAAGTCAAGTTAAATATATTTATGTCCTCATTTATCATTTCTTTAGGGTAAAAACATTCAAATTTCTTCTAGCTTTTCAAAATATACAGTAGATTATTACTATCTATATTCACCCTACTGCTCAATAGCACATCAGAACTTTTTGCTTCTAACTGTAGCTTGCTACCCATTGATAACATTTTGCCATCCATCTGCCTATCTTACTCCTTTTGACCTCTGGTAACCACTGTTAACACTCTCAAAATTTATGCCATCAACCTTTTACATTCCATGTATGAGTGACATTGTTCAGTACTTGTCTTTCTGTATGTTTCACTTAATATACTGATCTCCAATTCCATACAAGTTACTTTAAATGACAAGATTTCCAGTATATATATATTTTTTTCTTTTTCTCATTTGTTTCCAAACTCACACATTTGGTGTTTTCATCCAGTTTTACGACTTTACACTTGTTTGCATATGATTGCTACATGGAGATATCCACTCTTCTCTAAAACTTCTGACTAGCAAACTCAATCAAATACAATCTCTCTACTTAAAAAGGCAATAGATTTTCCCAAACTCAGCATGTTCAAAATGCATCTGAATCACCATCAGCTAAGATGAAGGTAACATTATGCTTTTATTTGCTCAAACTAAAATCCTTAGCATTATTATTGACTCAAATTTTGTTTCATCTATTTAACTAAATACATATTTTCAACATGAAATTCCATTGGGTATAACTCCATATAGTAAGTAATGACTCCTTTCTATATTCACTGCATAAGCTTGGTCCAAGATCAGCACTTAACAATAGGTTTGTAATATCAAATAAATTTGTAATATCAATAGATTTGTAATGTCAAAATTCTATGCATGAGTTATGAATACTATAATTATTTCATGTGTTCAGTGATAGCATTCATTTTAATGACAAAACATCTCTAAAGCTGATTTGTAAATACATATGTATAAGTATATACATTTATGAAATAATCAATAAATATACATTAGTATTACCATTAAATTAATTTATAAAACTTAGGTTTCACAAAGTTGAACTGGTAGAATTGGAGAGAGAACTATCAGAGTTTCTTTCTTTTTTTTTTTTTTTTGAATAAGAGAAAAGCATATTTATTTAATTGCAGTTTTACATAATATGAGAACCTTCAGGAATAAAGTTCCAAAGACTGAGTAAAAACTCTACTTTTATGCTTAGATTCAAAGACACATAAGCAGCAGGCAGAAATATGAATGGAACCAAGGTATGATGTAATGAGAATGGATCACAAAGGGGACCCCTGGCACTACATGCCCAGGTTCTTCTTCTTTTTTTTTTTTTTGTATTAAATTCTTTTATTGGTACATTGTAAGTATACAACACAATTACATTTCTCATTGGGAATTGTACCTTTATATAATGCATCTTGGTTCTTATTTTTTCCCCATTCCTAGCCCTCCCTTCATGCCCTCCACCCTTCCCTGTTTACAAAGACTTTATTTTCATTTTTTCCATTTCTCATCATTTTTTTCTTTCCCTTCTTTCCTTTCCCCTGCCCCTCCCACTACCCCTACCCCTTTGGACCTTTTCTTCCTATTTTACATTATCAATTATTCATTCTAATAATTGGTACATTTTAGGTATACAATATAATGACATTCATCTTTGGAAATTTGCACCTTTACATAGTCTCTCTTGGTTCTTATTTTTCACCCTTGCCCAGCCCTCCCTTCCACCCCTCCAGTCCTCTCTATTTACAAAGATTTTGTTCCTATTTTTGAGGCAATACTTTTAAGTGAAATAAATAGGACACACATGTGTAAATACCGAATAGTTTCTCTGGTGTGAGAAACTGAAAGTGTAAATAAGGACTAAAATGTATAATAAGTAATGTGAAATAGGAAGAAAAGGGGCAAAGGGGAAGGAAGTGGGAGGGCTAGGGGAAAGGATAGAAGGGAATGGGATTAATATGAGAAAATAGAAAAATAGGAACAAAATCTTTGTAAACAGAGTTTCTTCTATAAAACATTACCACAAAATTTAAAATTGAAAAAATATAGACATCAAATTCTAATTGTGTGTCTTGAACCCACTGTGGTAGGCAGAATAGTGGTTCCCTAATCATATCCATGCTTGTATTATTAGAACCTATAAACATACTGTTACAGGGCAAGAGATAATCATAGTTGCTGTTAGTTTTAGAGCGGTGGTCAACTCACCTTAAAATATAGGAACTGTTCTTGATTATCTTGGTGGGTTCCAATGTAATCATAAATGTCCTTTAAAGTAGAAAAGAGAGGTACTACTAGTAGGAAAAAAAACTCAGAGAGACAGCAGCTCAAATATGGAATCAAGAGGAATGAGGTCAGAATACAGGTAGCCTCCAAGAGCTGAAATAGGTGAGAAAAAAGACTCTTCTCCAGGAAGACACAATACTGTCATTTCCTACACCTAAGGACACTCATTTCAAAGCTGTGACCTCCAGAATAATGCATAATATATTTGAGTTGTTTGAAGCTACTACATTTGTGATAATTTATTACAAAACTAATGTGAAACCAATTTGCACACTCGAATACTAAAAACATACTTTTTTTCTTGCAAGTCCAATTTTTCTACCTATGTGTAAAAAAATGTAAACAATAAATATCTACTGTTTTTTCAGAGAATCGGAATGTTTCCTTTCTTTTGAACTTTGATAACAGGTCCTGCTTTGTACCTATTTATTGACACTAATTGGCTCTTACTCTGCAGTTTTGATCACTTAACTGTCCAACATGCTGCTTTCTGCCCATTGCTTCTCCACAGAGTTTCAGCTTCATATCTCTTTTATTTCATAGCTTCAGCATTAATCTTTTGCTGATGCCACTGGTAGTTTGTCTCAGATATCTTTGACTTGATGTACCACCCACTGGCAAGGTTCTCAAACAACATTTATCAATGTTGCCTGGTAGGAAATGAAAAATCAGTTTTCAGAGACAGGAAAATTTAACAGCTTTTTACAAATAGAAATAATTTTAATGCAAATAAAAAACCCATTTGCTTAGGATTGTCCTTATTACTAGATCATATTATGAAAAATACAGGTGTAATTGAAGTAATAGAGTGCTGTTTATTCTGACAAATAAAAGACAAATGTATTTGAGGTTCTGCTTTAATGTAAGGGAGCTTTGGGTCATTATTTCATAATGTATCACTATATTCACTTTTATTTTTATGTGACTCAATTTTTAAAATCTATTACACTTCTAAGGCTTACTTGCCTTCTTTAATTATTACGGCTCCTACTTTCACAGCATTGCTATAAAGACACATCACCACAAATTTAAGAAAATAATCCTAAAACCTAATATAGAAACATAGACATAAATATAGCAATATTATTTTTTAAAAAGATATATTGATTCTAGACAAATAATAAAGAAAATGATATTTAAGCAATAAAGTACAAAAATCTGGAAACAAATGAAAATATTAAAAATTTAATAATAATAGACACTAAATGAATATAATTTAAAATATATCTTAGTCACATAGAATAAATTAAATTTATCAAGTTATGTCAAAAGACATTGTCATTATATATTATTAAAAGCTTGGCACTTGATTTATATTTACGCTTCAAAGAAGTGAAAGGATTTCTGAAAACCTAAGAAATGCTGTCTTCCAGCTACTAGTACAAAAAAAATTGGTTTGTAGAATTTCCCTGTGATTAAAAAATGTGTGCAAAAATATTAGGAGGCTAGAATAACATGGATTTTATAAACACAGGCTAAAACTTTTGGAGCATTACAAATGAGCCTTTGGCATGAATAATGAGGAAATCGACACTCCTGCACAAAATTTCCCAACTACTCCATTCTGACTGAGTTTACCATTCTTTATATTTTGTCAAGTTTTATTATGAATATAATGTCACAATAATTGTCTTAGATGCTTATTCTTATTTTTCTACTTAATACATTCAAAACTCATTATACTTTATACATGTCCTCCCTGTTACTGAGTTATTTACTTTTATTTATTCTTTGATGAGGTGAATTCATTGTCAATAATTTATTTTAAATCACATTAATTGCCGTAATTCTGAGTGCTTATGCAGCTGAAAATAACAGCTGGTTTATTTTATATTCAAGAAGAAAGCTGGCTATGTGCAACATTATTGACTCACTCATATTCTCCCTGATAATTTTGAAATGGTTCTCTGTGTTTACAATCAGGTTACTGTCATTAGTCTCAACATGACCTAATTTCTCTGTATATAAGTTACAATGGCTGCTTGAGAGTTTGAAGAACTCTTCTGCTTATCCATGACAGTATTTTCAAATATGTTTTGATATATATGTCCTATATTAAATTACCTAGAGTATGAAATGTACATATATCAAACAGTCCAGGAAATATTTCCTGAATTATATTTTTGTTCTCTTTTCTCTTCCACTTGTTAAGGTTTCTTCAAAAAATGACCATAACATATCATTCTTGTCAATTTGTAGCTTTTATTTATGAAGTCATCTAACAATTATAACATGGATTGTGATCAAAAATATATTACCATCAGATACTTGGGAATTAACATGACAAAGGAAAAGAAAGACCTCTATAAAAAAAATTAGAGTACTCTAAAAAGGAGATCAAAAGAACATCAGAAAATGGACAGTATCCTCTAATCATTGGCAAGCATAAAAAGTATTATCTAAGTCACCATATTTCCAAAACTGATACATAGATTTAATGTAATCACAATTAAATACCAACAATATTTCTCACAAAAATAGAAAAAAAATCCTGAAGTTCATATGAAACCAGAAAAGCCCCAGAATAGCAAAAGCAACCCTAGAAAAAAAGAGCAAAGCAGGAGGTATCACAATCCTAGATTTCATGTTACATTATAAAGCTACAGTGATAAAAACAGCATGGCACTGACACAAAAATAGACATGTGGGTCAATGGAACAGAACACAGGAAACAACCTCAGGCACATTCAGCAATGTAGAAACAACTTCAGACACCTTTAACAGTGTGATCTTTCACAAAGGGGCCAAAACATACACTAGAGAACAGACAGTCTCTTTAACAAAGAGTCCTTTAAAAACTAGATGTGTACATACAGAAAATTAAATCTAGACACATATCTCTCACTATATACTAAAATATAATTTGAACAGATCAAAGATCTATATGTTGAAATACAAACAATCTTCTGAAAGGTAAAATAAGTACAACTGTTGAAGATATAGGCATAGGCAAAGACTTTCTGCATAGAAAATAAATTGCACAAGAAATAAATCAAAAATCCACAAAAGGAATTATATCAAGTTAAAAGTTTTGGCATAGAAAAAGAAACAACCAACAGAGTGATACAGCCTACAAAATGGGAAAAATGTTTTGAATTGATTCAGGACATTAAGGCATCCAAGAAAAGACAAAAGGATTTCTAGAACTGCTTCAGAAAGTGGTGAGAACAATGGGTTGTGTTTAAAGTAAGGTGGAGTTGAAGGAGGATCCATAATAATGTGTCCTTTACTATAATTTGTTTTCTAATGTTTTAAAAAACATTCACCATTCTTATGGCTTATATCTAGATGTTTCCCAAAGCCTTACGTGCTCATAAGTGAGACTTTTGAGAGGTTATAGGACCATGTGTATGTGATGCTGGATCATGGATGTGTTATACTGGATTAGTTCAATGCTAGATTTATAGCTGGGTGAGATACTGGGAAGGGAAGGATGGTGGGAAGAGGTGGGTTACGGTGGGTGTGGCCTAGAAGGGTGTATACAGGTAACCCTCAACCCTTGATGGCTACTACTTCCTCCCTGCCATATTCCTCTGCCATGTTGCCTTGCCTTCAAACTAGCTGACTGCAGACTGAAAGTTCTACAAACAGTGAGTCAAAATAAACCTTACTTCCTTTAAATTGTGGGTGTCAGGTATTGTGTCTCAGCAATGAGAAAGAAACTAAGACAACCATATTCCTTGATCTACATAGTATTTGTCATATTTTTCTGTATTTAGCTATTTTAAGCTATTGCCTTTCATTAATATGATTTTCATCCATGGTTATTCATTTTCTCTCTGGTTATAATAAATGGATTATATATGCAATTACGTGTTTTGATTTTCAAATTTTTTCCTTTAGTGTGAAAGCTCATTCTTTATTACTATAAGTAATCACTTGGAAATAACGTAAAAACTCCAGGTATTCTGTGTCCTTGACTTCCTCTGATTCCTCATTAATGAGACTATGATTAAGGTTAACAACCAATGCTCTTGTTCAGAAAATGCCACAAAAGGGAATCTTTTTCATTTGTTGAATAACTGGAATTTTGTACCTCGTGGGCATATTGTTATATCCAAAAAAGATAGTTGCTAGATATAAGCAAATTAATAGAATATACATATAAGATGGATCATTCTATTGTACAATTAAATATATATTTCAATTTTTTTCCAAATTTTAAATATCAATATTGAAAAAATGCATATTTACTCCAGTTTTTCAAATAAGTGATCCCAAGGAAGAAAAAATTGACTTCACAAATGTAAAACGTGGTAATCAAGGATAATTTAAATTGTAGGAATTTTTAAGTCAATTCCATCTGCAATAATAAAAATACTCCAGTATGCTTTCATTAAACAAAAGATACTTGTTTATCCTTTTTAAAAAAATTTTATTTTATTGGTACATTTTAGTTATACAATATAATGACACTCATCATTGGAAATTTGCACCTTTACATAATCTCTCTTGGTTCTTATTTTTAGCCTTTCCCCTGCCCTCCCTTCAACCCCCCCATCCCTCCCTATTTACAAAGACTCTTGTTTCCATTTTTTCATTTTCTCAATATAATTCCATTCCTGTCTTTTCTTTCCCCTACCTCTTCCACTTCCCCTTCCCTTTTGCCCCTTTTATTCCTATTTCACATTATCTATTATACCATTTAGTCCTTATTTACACTTTCAATTTCTCACACTAGAGAAACTATTCAGTATTTACATGTGTGTCCTATTTAATTCACTTAAGAGTATCACCTCAAGGTGCATCCATTTAGCTATAAATGTCTCTAATTTCTCATTTTTTATGGCTGAGTAGTACTCTGTTTTATACAAAAAACACATTTTCTTTATCCAGTCTCCAGTTGATGGGCAATTGGGCTGCTTCCAAGATTTAGCTATTACAAATTGTGCTGCTATGAACATGGGTGCACATATATCACTATGTTATGCTTTTAATTCTTTGGGAAAGATACCCAGCAGAGGAATGGCAGGGTCAAATGGGACTTCCAGTCCTAGTTCTTTGAGGTATCTCCATACTGATTTCCACAGTGGTTGCGCCAGTCTACATTCGTGCCAGCAGTGGAGCAGGGCTCCTCTTTCCCAACAACTTGGCCAGCATTTGTTATTAGTTGAATTCAAGATAGCAGCCATTCTTTCTGGAGTAAGGTGGAAGCTCAGAGTGGTTTTCATTTGCATCTCTCGAATGACCAGTGACACTGAACATTTTTTCATGTGTTTATTTGGTATTTCTTCTTCTTTGTCTGAGAAATGTGTGTTCATCTCAGGTGCCCATTTTCAGATTAGATCTTTTAATTTGGGAGGGCTGATTTGTTTAAATTCTTTATATATTCTAGATAGTAGACCTTTGTCTGAGGACCAGCAGGTTAAAATTTTTTTCCCACATTGTTGGTTGACTCTTCACACTGCTTGTGGTTTCTCTTGCTGTTCAGAAGCTTTTTAATAAGAAGAAATCCCACTTGTTGATTGTTTGTGCTAATTCAAGGGCAACTTAAGTTTTGTTCATAAAATCTTTTCCTACACCAATGTATTCAAGAGTTCTACCTAACTTCTGTTCCAGCTGGTTCAGGGTTTCTATTTTAATATTGAGATCTTTAATCAATTTTGATTTTAGTTTAGTGTATGGTGAGAGATATAGGTCTAGTTTTAATCTTTGGCAAGTTGAAACCCAATTTTTGCAGCACCATTTATAAAAGAGGCTATCTTTCCTCCAGTGAGGGTGTTTGGCTCCTTTGTCAAAGAAGTGGTGGCTGACTGTGTCTGGAGTTGTTTCTGCATCTTCTAATCAGTTCTACTGGTCCTCAAGTTTGTTTCTTTGCCAGTAACATGCTGTTTTTATAACAGTAGCTTTGTAGTATAGTTGCAGGTTGGGGATTGTGATACCCGCTGCCATGTCTCTGTTACCTAAAATTGCTTCAGCTATTCTGGGTCTCTTCTTGTTCCAAATTAATTGTTGGATCATTTTCTCAAGGTCTGTGAAATATGCTGCTGGGATTCCAATTGGGATTGCATTGACTCTATATAGCAGTTTTGTAAGTATGATCATTTTCGCTATGTTGATCCTTCCTACCCAGGAGCAGGGTATGTCTTTCTATTTTCTGATATCATCTTTAATCTCTCTTTTCAAAATGCTATAGTTTTCAGAGAAGAAGTCTTTGATTTCTTTCATTAGGTTGATTCCTAGGTATTTCAGTTTTTTGGATGCTATTGTAAAAGGAATTGTTTGTCCCATTTCTCTCTCAGTGAGTCTATTGTTCATGTAGTGGAAAGCTATTGATTTTTGTGTGTTGAAATTGTATCCCACTGCTCCACTGAATTTGGTTATTAAGTCTAGAAGACTTTTGGTGGAGTTCTTGGGGTCTTTCAGAGAGAGTATCATGTCATCTGCAATGAGGAAAATTTGACTTCATTTCCTATTTTTATTCCTTTTATTTCTTTCTCTTGTCTAATTGCTGCGGCTAATGTTTGCAAAACTATATTCAACAGAAGTGGTGATAGTGGATATCCTTGTCTTGTTTCTGATTTTAGTGTGGTGGTTTTCAGTTTTTGACCACTTAGTATGACATTGGCTGTTGGTTTTTCATAGATGGCTTTTATCAGTTTGAGGTAGATACCGTCTGTTCCAATTTTTGTAGTGTTTTTATCATAAATTCAGGTTGGATTTTGTCAAGTGCATTTCCTGTATCATATGGCTTTTGTCCTCGGCTCTATTGATATAGTGTATTACATTGATTGATTTGTGTATGTTGAACCATCCTTGCATCCCTGGGATGAATCCACTTGGTCAGGTTGTATGATCTTCTTGATCATCTTTTGCAATCTATTTGCCAGTATCTTATTAAGGATTTTTACATCTATGTTCATTAGTGAGATTGGCCTACAGTTGTCTATTTTGGTTGGGTCTTTCTCTGCTTTGGGGATCAAGGTGATTCTTGCTTCCAAGAATGAATTCGGGAGTATTTCTTCCCTTTCAATTTCATTGAAGAGTTTAAAAAAAAATAGTGGCAGTAGTTTCTCTCTAAATGTCTTGTAGAATTCAGCAGTGAAACCATCAGGACCTGGGCTTTTCTTAGTTTGTAGGGTTTTAATCACACTTTAAATTTCATTGATTGATATTGGCTTGTTTAGAATTTTTAGGACTTTTTCGTTCAACTTTGGTAATTCATATGTATCTAGGAATCTGTCCATTTCTTCTGTATTTTCCATCTTATTGGCGTATAGGTTCTGGAAGTAGGTATTGATGATCCTCTGGATTTCTGCTGAGTCCCTTGTAATTTCACCCTTTTCATTCCTAATTCCATGGATACGGGCCGTTTCTTTCCTTTTTCTGATAAGGTTGGCTAAGGGTTTGTCAATTTTGTTTATTCTTTTGTGGAACCAACTTTTGGCTTTATTGATTTTTTGTATCATTCTCTTTGTATACATTGAATTGGTTTCTGCTCTGATCTGTATAATTTCCTCCCTTGTATGAGCTTTTGAATGTCCTGCTCTTGTTTTTCTAGAAGCTTGAGGTTCAGCCTTAGGTTGTTTAATTGGGCTTGCTCTGTTTTCCTAATATGAGTATTCACTGTTGTGAATTTCCCACGTAAGACTGCTTTCATTGTGTCCCATATATTCTGCTATGGCTTATTGGCATCATCATTTAATTGGAGGAACTGCCTGATTTCTTCTTTAATTTCCTCTGTGACCTATTGGTTATTCTGAATTGTGTTGTTCAATTTCCACGTGTTTATGAAATTCTTGCAGCTTCTTTTACTATAGAGCTCCAATTTCATTGCAGTATGGTCTGATAATATACAGGGGATAAGTTCAGTTCCTTTGCACTTACTTAAACATGTTCGATAAGCAAGTATGTGGTCTATTGTGGAGAGCGACCTACGTGCAGCTGACCAGAATGTGTATTCTGATTTTGTGGTGTGGAACACTCTGTAAACATCTTTAAGTTCATTTGTTCAAGAGTTTGATTGAGTTCTAGTATTTCATTACTAATTTTTTGTCTAGTTGATCTCTCTGTGACAGTGGGGTATTGAGGTCCCCCACTACTATTGTATTAATGTGTATATGACTTTTCATGTCCATTAGTATTTGTATTTTATAATTGGGAGCACTAGTGTTTGGTGCATAGATATTTATGATTGTCATCTCTTCCTGTTGGATTGTTCCCTTTACAAGGAAGTAGTGTCCTTCTTCTCTCTTAATCAGTGTTGGTTTGAAATCTACTTGATCTGCCAAGAGGATAGCTACTCCTGCTATTTTTTGGGTTCCTGTTGCATGGAGTATTGTTTTCCACCCTTTAACTTTCAGTCTATGAGTTTCCTTTTGAATTAAGTATGTTTCTTGTATGCAGCATATTGTAGGATTTTGCTTCTTGACCCAATCTGCCAGTCTATTTCTCTTGATTGGTGAATTGAGACCATTAATTTTGGTGGTTATAACTGATACATATTGACTTATTATTATCATGACTTTTTCTTTTTGTTTGATTCTCTCCCTTTGCATTTATTTTCTTGTCACGCCTGATGGATTCATTTTGCTGGGCTTCTTGGGGTTGTGATCCTCATTGTATTTTCCTAGGATATTGTTTAAAATCTTTTGGAATGCTGGTTTGGATTTCATGAAGTTACTAAGGTGCTTTTTGTCATGAAAGTATCTTATTTCTCTATCAAATTTGAAATATAGTTTTTCCGGGTACATCAATCTGGGTTGCAGGCTGTTTTCCTTTAGGGCTTAGAAGACATCATTACACGCTCTTCTTGCCTTGAGGGTTGAGTTGAGAAGTCTGCTGTGATTTTGATGGGCTTTCCTTTGTATGTGATTTGTTTCTTTTCTCTATCTGCTTGTAGAAATTTGTTCTTCTGTTTAGTTTCTGGAATCTTAACTATTATATGCCTATGTTTAGATTTTTTTTTGATCAATGCTAAATGGAGTCCTATATGCCTCGCTTATCTGTATATCAAGTTCTTTTCTTTTGCTTGGGAAGTTTTCTGGTATAACTCCTGTGAACAGTTTTTTTGCCATCTGCACAAGATCCTGTTTCTTCGTTGACTCCAGTCAGTCTTATGTTATTCTTCTTTGCATTACCTTGCCACTGCTGGATTGATTTCTCATGATCCCTTACAATTTTAAAGCAATTTTTCTTTTCCTAGTCACTAATTGCAGTCTTATTTTCTATGTCTGAAATTCTGTCCTCACATTGGCTCATCCTGCTGTTCAGACTTTCAGTGGAATTTTTAATCTCCTGGAAATCTGTTTGCATCTGTTTTATGGATTCCATTTGTTTCCCATGTTGAGATTCTATCATGTTCCTCAGGTCCTCTCTAGATTTATTAATCATGTCCTGCACTATGAGCCCAATCTCTGCTGTTATCTTAGAAATTATTTCTGCTTTTGTTTTTTCCAGATCCTCTTTTGTTGCCAGTTCCAGGAATCCAGGTGGTTGATCATCAGAGTGTTCTATCTCATTTCCCTTTTGGGTTGCTGTAGGTGATCTAGAAGGCTGGTGTTAAGACTTGTTTATGTGCCTTCTCATTTCAATGGTGGTTGGGTGTTGGGGGGGCTTGTGTTGCTGGTGCCCAAGCTGCTCACCTCCTCTGTTGTGGGAGAGGTGCAATGGAGGCTTAGAAGCCTCCTGTCAAATACTTTTTCTAAACATCTGTGAAAGTTCTAGTTACCACCAGATCTGATTGGTGAGGATACCCTGGCTGGTTTGCATGCTGTCATATTCTTTTTTTAATTTTCACATGTGAGAGATGGGGAGGTTGGTCTAGGCCTTTCTATCACAAAAACATTAATCCCAAAGGTCACCTAAACCTAATTACTGTACCTCTCATAGATCTTCCCTTTTAATAACAGTCCATTGGTGGTTTAGACTTCCAAATATGAAGTTAAGGGTGCTTATAAACATAAATATAGCCCATAATTGATGTCATTTATATATATTATATATATATATATATACACAACATATATAGCATGAATGAGTAAAGTGCTTACAACAAATTATACCCATGTTAATACTTACTGTATTAATTAAATAAATGAAAAATGGATATAAAATCAAAGACTTTGTCACTAAAATAATTGAAGTAATTGACCTTATAATTCAAGGATGAAATAATTGAAAAGTCTCACAAAACTCCATAGTCAAGTAACACTTTAATAAAAGCACAAGTAGAACTGTTTAAAGCAGAAGAAATAAAACACAATCGCACAACAGCCCAAGAACTCTAGGCCCATGCTCCCATCAATTTCAAATATGCAGCACACATGTGTTTTCAGATTTAGAAGTTCTAAGAAATGTGTAAGGTATCTTGGTTTCAGGAACATTAAAAGTTTCCTGATGGTGTTTTAGAACATACTGGCACATTGCTCAAATCGGATACAGAAATCTAATAAGTTAAAGGTTGTTCACTCTATATTTTCTCTAAACAGTGTAAACAAACTAGTATAAGATGCCATTCAAGTAGTTTTGACCATTAAAGAGTGTACTAAAAATCAATAGCTAGCACATTTTATCCTTACCTTGGACAGAGATCATGGTAAATTTTCCCGTAGTCTCTTGAAATGTTTAAATTTACCCCTGGGTAGGGATCAGTTAACCTTGTCCTCATATATCTGGGTAAGAAAATAATTAACACATATGAGGAGGCTTTCAGTCTCCAAAGATTGTAGAAGAATAAAATAGTACCCCAAATTATAAAGGATCTGACATTTTAATCTGTATACAACCTGCATATTTCACCTGTCACTTCATGGATGCTGGAAAAATACCTGAATCCTGAGTCGAGTCAGAGACAAAAGATTAGTATTTATTACTTACTGCTTAGCTAGCAGCATGAGCTTCATATTTCTATTAATCACTCCCCACCCTTAAATCTCTTGGAGCAGTGTAGAACATTACAGGTTAATGATGCATCCACAATAAATCTATATTACATTTAATGTTTTTACAATATTTGGAAATTTTGTAAACATACCAATAATAAAAAACACTTAATGAATGTTAAGGGCTTGGGAAGAAATGAAAAGGAACTTAACATGCTGAAGACTGAGGAAAGGGAGAAATAACTTTGAAGTTCTGCATTGTCTTCTTTAAGCTCATGTTCCATCCTACCAAAGCTCCTCCTTAGCAAGTACAAATTAGGTAAGGGAAACCATGTGCAGTGGGACTAATCTAATTTGCTTCTGCAGTTTGAAAGCATTTTATAAATTGGGTGGTGTTTCACTTTCAATTTTCACTTTCATAAGGTGATTGCTCTGAAACTTTCATTCTCTTTGCCTCTATTATTTGGTATATTTGCTTCAATGGAAACAATTTCTTCTTTATGCGTAGGCGTATTCTGCTGAATTATTTGAGTCATGTCAGCATGCTGTTCTTATTTATGACATTTCCCTCCACATAATGCCCTCTCTAGAAGCTGTGCAAATGTCATCTATGGGTGATGAAGATCTCTAAATAGTCACTTTCCAAAGATGTAACCAGCACTTGCTTAAATTGGTGTGCTTATGCCTAAGCCATATGATTTCAAGCCATGGTACTGACATGCACAGACCCTTTCTATTGATATTATCCCTTTCTTCTTATCATAGATCCAAACACTATTTTTATCTTGACTGAACATGATAGCTGTTTGATATCTTTTTTCTCTGTGAATCCAATTAGTCTGTCTATGCTTCTGAGCTTTTTAATTATTGTATATGCCTTTCCTTTCTTTTTTTCTTAAACAGGTTGTTTACATTCTCAGAATGTTTGTCTTAGATCTTCATGCTTGTCTGCTTTTCAAATTACTTAGCTTTTTATTTTTGCTTCCTTTTAATGGGTTTACTAATGATCACCCTCATTTCTCTATATGCAGGCTTTGATTTCTTTTCTTCTCTTCACACATGCATTGGATTATTTGAGGTGCATTCAATTGCTTACTTAAAAGAAGCAGACAAAATAATCCTGTCAAAGACTCAACATTGATTTTATACTCTGTAAAGGTTTATAAGAGCTTAATGTTAATGTTTTGGAACCTAAGAACATTAGACAACTAATTGTTTCCAACAATACTTTCAGGAAAGAAATAAAAAATACACAAAGAAGAAAATCAGAAATTATTTGTAAGAATATATAAGGTCTACTGATGCAGCACTTTAAAAAATTGTGGCTGAGAGACACTATACTTCATCAGCATCATGAAGTGTGTTTACAAAATGTTGCAAAGTGAGAAAATTCATAGAAGCTAAAATGTGTACAGGGCCTACAATAAATGTGTGTTCACACATTTACCTTTAGTTTACCAATTGGGAAATCAAATTAAACAACAAAAATTTAGAAAAAGATTTAATGTCTCTTCAAATAATATTGCAGTTTTTAAGGATATAGATATAAAGTTTAACAACAATGACACTAAAGTTTTTACATGGATTAGATTTCTATAGACCTAGGACTACAAAAAGAATGATTTTCCTGTCTGCTTATACTGTGCCACACAAAGTTAGAGTGAAGCTCATTTTATGGATCTAATATATCAGAAAAAAATCTTTTTTCCTCATTTATTTTTAACCAAAACAGAGATTCCCAAACATGCTCTATTCACCCCACCACCAGTCAAAGCCTTACTAGAAATTGAGAAATTGAAACATGTGAAGCCTGCAATGTCCCCACAAGTTATTCTGAAACAACTCTTAGCCAACAACCTTCACTTTTATTATTACCACTACATTGTATTATATATATGCTTTTAAGGATATAATGGCATATAATGCAGTGATATTTTTGTTATTGGATAATGTTATGGTTTGACCTGAAATGTGCTCAGAAAGCCTCATGTGTACAGAGGTGAGACTTTTGGAAAGTACATGGATCATGGGAGTGGTATACTCATTAGTACATTGATCCTCTCATGAGTTCATAGCTGTGTGCTTTTAGGGGGTGGAACCTGGTTAGAGAAAGTGTGTCACTGGGAGCATGACATAGAAAGATGTCCCCAAGTCCTTCTACTCTCGCTGGCCTTTCCCCTACTCTATACTTCCTGGACACCATAGGTTGAATAGGTTTCCTCCATCATGCCATTTCTGCCTTGGAGTCCATTAACCATGGATGGAAATCTCTAAAACCATGAAACAAAGTAAACCCTTTCTCCTTTAGGTTGTGTATGGCCCAGCAATGGAAAATGACTAATAAACTATAGTTGGTGAAATTATTAAAATAAAGCATCAATAGTATATTTGTTTGTGGATTTGCAAGACTTTGGATATTTATTTGAGCATTAATTTAATAAATATATAACAGGTGTGAGCAATGATTTACTCATTTCTCCTTTGACAATTCAAATTTAGAAAATAATATTTTTAAAATTTGGGAAATATAGGAATGATAAATGGAGTTCCTTTATTGAACATATCAAAAAATGGAGTGTGTTACTTTGACCTGTTCCTCACACTAATGTAACTAAAAGCTCTGGGCATCTTATCTAAAACAAAACTAAGAAAACTCTGAAAGTAGGAGCAGAGTCATGCTATCTAGGAACCTTAAGACTTGATAATTTACACGGGGGTAAACATTCTGTTTCAGATGTCCCAGATGTGCAGTTGTAGAAAATGGCAAACCAGAAATGCCAATGAGCAAACACACATACACACATGCACATACCCACACACACCCCAAAACTGTTCCAACAAAGCCCTGCTCTTTCTATTTAAAAATTAGTAATGGACCAGCTTTGTAAGCCTGAAAAAATGTAGTTCATAACTGCTGTCTTCCAGGCAAAGGCAACACAGAAATTGTGAACATATTCCACAGTTTGGCCTACTGAGGAAAGAATCAATGAAAGTGTAAAATAGAAAAATAGAAATCATGCAAGGACTCAAGTTCGATCCCTAGTACAAAAAAAATAAATAAATAAAATAAAAAGGAAAATAGAAATCATTTAATCTGGAAAAAAGAGAGATATAGCCAAAACTAGGAATGGAGGACTGGTGAGATTATAATTAAGAAAATATTCAGTATTCTGCTCTGTAAAATTTCAGAAGAGGAGAAAGAGGGAAGCATTAAAAACAGTAAAAGAAAAATTTTCTTGAAAATATCCTCTGTTACTAAAGAGACATGAACAACAGGTTCAAGAAGCTTGGGCCAGAGATTTAGCTCAGTGGTTCCGGCGCCTGCCGAGCAAGCGCAAGATCCAGAGTTCGATCCCCAGTACCTCCCCCCCCCCCAAAAGAAGCTATGTTTTCCTCTCAGAGTAAAAACAAGGGAATATATAATAAAATTAATAATTAAAAATTGGAAAAACAAATCATGGAAAAACTCTTAAAAACAATAGAAATAGGGAAAATAAATACATACAAACAAAATAAAAATATATATAAGACAGCAAATTTCTTATCATCAGAAACTATGGACAAGAGAATATCTTGGTAATTTCAAGCATCAAAAGAAGAATCAAAAGCCAGAATACCTACCTAGAGGAAGACTCTCCATTTTTACTCTAGGCAAGTGAGAAAAAAGTATTTTCATCTTGTACCCTGAGCATCTGTCTAATCCATTGTAAACCTGGTAAGTCTCAAATAAGTATTTATTTTGCAACACACTGGGACAAACTAGGCAATTCATAATTTTAAATTTCCATTGTTGACAAGTATCTGCTATTTTAATCAATTGTTGCATACATCCTATTTCCAGTACTAGCTTCCAGTGCTAGATTCCAGTGCTATCTACAGATACATCTATTCTATTACTGGTTTCAGAGCAGTTAAGCTTCACTTTGTCAATAAGTTGATATTTGTTCCCTTTTTTCTGATAATTAAATAAGAATCCTCCAGGATGAGTAATGCTCATCTTCAGAGATATTCACAACATAAAAGCTATTAAGTTATCCAGCTGCAGTATGTGTTTTTTCTTAACTATTTATGGTAATAAAACACAACAGTTTAAGCCTTACTGTCTAATAAGGACACACCCTGCTGATTGTTAGGAATTTTAATAAGAATTAGTTGCTTGTAATACCCCTGATGTATCATTATCAGATCATAACAAAACTCCCCAATGATTATGAAAATAAATGTAAATGGCAAAGCATAAAACCAATGTATTTAAATGAAAACACTTATAACTGAGGAAGCTTTTATGAATGGATAATACATGAAACCTCATTATAGATTTTGAGAAGAATATTTTATTTATAAAGTTGAGACAGTCTTTGAGTTTAAGAATGATAAAAAACATGAGTAGCCCCAAAACATCACTATATCTTGGGAATTATTTAAATTTACAAGAAGTCACATCTGTACCATCTGTTGGTATTTAATGAACACTCTTGGGGTTATTGTAAAGGGATATTGATGAGTACACCTTTCCTGTAGTGCATCTCTCCTCACCCATATCCAAGGCTTTGGGGCAAAGCCACATACTCCAAGTTCTCCAAATATAGATGCCCAAGACTAGTATGAAATGCCTAGAATCTGTTGAAAAGCAAGAAGGGCACAGATAAAAGATACACACTGTTCTGTTCCTTGATAGTCAGTATGCAAAGTATTCTGTTAACATTTTAATTTGATGTTGAGCAAACAAGGTCACGTCCCCTTTAGATCTCATAGTGGAAAATACAAGAACTGAATTTCGTTAAGCTCATTTTCAGAGATAATTTACTCAACAATGAACCAGCTTATATTTTTAAAGTCAAATAGATTGCAAAATGATAGTTTCATTGATTAAACATGAAGCTGTTCTCTGTTTTCCTGAAATCTTCCTTTGAGATTAGTACAAGTTATTAATACATCTAATCAATTTTTGACTCACAATGACTATTTTATATGAATTGACCTATATTTATATATTAGGTAGTATCAGATATTATGATGAAGTCAAATTAGCCAATTATTAGTTTAATATTGTTTTTGATACTTTTCAAAATGTATTCATTTTATTGTAAGAGGTAATGTTTTCACTATTAACAATGGAAAGAGTAATAGAGAATGCCATAAAAATGAAGGTAAAAAATATGGAAGAACTTCTCTGAAAGCCCCAATGTATAAGGAATATAGGTAATCTGTTCCAGTTAACATGAAATGCAACCATCTTTCCATAGTAATTAAGATCTTTTTACTAGTTTCTTATGTTACACATGAAATTCTAATTTTTATCTCACAGAAAGGCAATAATTCATTTTTTTTTTTTTGGATTACTCAATTCCTTGTAAAAATAATAGAACCAGGTATCAGTTTCATTAGCAAAAACAGTTTTTCAGTTAAGAGGAATATCTGCTTTCCATCATGCATTGCATTTCTCAGCTATAGTGTTGTTAAACATAAAGAATATTCTCTTTACTTTCATATTTGACACAAAGATTTCCACAAAAAGAAGTATTTCTATTCTGTATATATCAGTATTAATGTCTATGTAATTACGTACATATCACCAATGTTTCCAAAAACTTTTTTATAAGTTAGAATTATAAAAAAAAGTCCAACTCTTTCTTAAAGATGACTTTGTACTTCCTCCTCCCAACACTGTTTCCTTAGGGATACTA
The DNA here is from genome assembly GCF_053883595.1 of Heterocephalus glaber. Classification (NCBI taxonomy): domain Eukaryota; kingdom Metazoa; phylum Chordata; class Mammalia; order Rodentia; family Bathyergidae; genus Heterocephalus; species Heterocephalus glaber. The sequence continues at coordinate 14,201,095 of NW_028258142.1, read as the reverse complement.
TTTGAAATTAAAGGTGTAACACTGAGTATATCATTCAGCAATATAGATTATCATCAAAACTCCTGCACTGAAAAGAAGATTAGTTGAGACATAGATTTCAAAAGCAATCCTAGCTGGAACCTAGTAAGTGACAATTAAACTTTGTAGCAGCCTAGAAGACCTCTATATTTTATTATTTTAGCCCTCAAATTTATTCATGAAAACTGGCTACACTATAGTCCAATATCATTCAAAGATTTATTTTCCAGAAGTTTCCATTCCTACCAGTGGATACTTCCCTCAATGTCCTCAATGTCATTTGGGCTTGATTGTAACTATGGCATTGGATGTGCTGCTAATTATTACACATGAGAATGTGAAGACTCTTGACTTGGGATGATGACAAGGCATATCAAAGGACATATGGATGCATACTCTGCATAAGTGCAATGCTGATGGAGCACACACTTGAGACTAGAAAGCAACTCCACTACATGTTTGTTTGCACAAAAACTACTTTTTCTGCCAAAGAATGATCCACTATCTTGAAGTGCTCACATTAATTGGGGTTCTGTTAGAAATACAAAATCTCAGACACTCCTACATCTATTGTGTCAGTATTTGCATTGTAAATAGTTTCCTGGTAATTCTTATTCATATTAAAGTATATGAAGAGCTTCTCTATTTCAAGTGTCTTGCTAACCACCCCAATCAAAAAGCTACATCCCACCATGTCATAGCCACTCAGTCTACACCTCTTCTAATCCACAGATAATTATCACTATCATCCAACCTTCTTATTTGCTTGTGTGAGAGGTTGGTTGATAAACACACTTAATGCTACAAAGTGGCCCCCATCAATGCCATTGAGAGGTCCCTGTAATCTTCCCTATTCTGCTTCTGAGATGGAGGACATTAGATTTGGGATCTGAAATGAGCTGGAGTCTCTGTTCTAATGGGTCCCAATAATCTTATGTTAGAAATAGAACTGAAAGTTATCAAAAATTGCCAACAACCTTCTGTACCAGGAGAGGACATAGGGAAAAGATAGGAAGATAATACAATAAACCTAATATAAAGAAAATTGCCATACATTACAATATATGAAATTATCCCAGGTAGTTTTTGTTTGTTATTTGTTTTCGCCTTCTATATGACTAATCTCTTAACATTATTTGACCTCATCTTGTAGTTGTAAAATGTAAAGTTTGAGTTAGCTTTTTATTTTGTAAAGTAATTTAATTTCAGTTATTTTGTGTGTTTAAGCAAATGCACACATTGTGTTGTGATATATGTTTATGTGTATATATGATATTGTAATTATTTATGTAGATCTCTCTGATCTTGAAAAATAAAGAAGTTCAGGGGAGATCAGTTGTCAATCCAGGCTGCATATGAAAAACACCCTTTAATCATAGAAGTGTATTGATATCTATGCTACAACCAACCCTGACCCAAGATGAACCTCTGGGGTGGGTAGTTTATCATCAGACTTTATTTCTTAATTTCCTTAATGATTTCAATATACAACAAGGTTGAAAAGCAGTGGGCCAGATTTGTTCAGGTGTTCAAGCTTTCATTCATTTTAGCTTGGCTATGATAATGCCTTGTGGTGAAAGAGCCACTCTAAGACTAAAACCAGGGAGAGGGTCTGCACTTGTGTTACCTCTCATATTCACATGTAATATGTATCTCTGTGTATACCGCACAGCATGTATTACTCACACCATCCACAAACCTTATTTAGAACCATGCTAAATTACTATTGACATTTTCCAAGGTTTAGATTTTTATAATTTTAATGTGCATAAAAAGATAAAACATTAGAGAATATACATATCTCATCCACAACCCAGGTACACTGGGGCATTGGCTGAGAGACCAAAGAAAATATACAGAGAGGGGTTTCAACAAAGTAACATCAGGAAATGATTGGTGTGAGACTTACTAACAGAAAAGTAGAGTCCAGTGACCATGGGTAAGGCAGGAAAGGCTCCGGAACATACTAGCAATGCCCAGTGGTGGAGGGACACAAAGTCTAGGAGTGGCAGATCAGATAGGAAATGGCCAGAAATTCCATGGTGTGTTGGATAGGAAATTGCTACAATTTCCAGTGATGGCAGTGGGTTTGACAGTGGCATCCAGCTGGACTACAGCATTTCACAGCTCTGTTTCATGCTCAGTTATTGCAGGGAGGGGGTTTTATAGAGTAAGATACACAGTAGTAACATCATTAGCTTTCCTTGTTCCATTGCAGGAGCAGCATTTCAAGGAATAGCTGACAAACCACACAATCAGTAAAACTGTTTCAACAGACATTAGTTTATCTAGTTTCCAGTGTCCCTTAGATAATTCATATTTAAACATTCTATTACTGGGTGTTTGGGACACTACCACTAACTACCATAGCATAGGGATATGCTCCCCTCAAAAATGAGAGTGTTAGTGAAAAAGTAAAAAGATTTTGCTCAAAACCAGCTCTGAGGAAATGAAGAAGGCTCACATTGCACCAAATCACCATTGTATTGTATTTACAAGTGTAAGGGCCTTTTATAGTAAGGAAAACGTGGACGAGAGAATACAATGACACAATAGACAACTCCCAGCTTGTTTTATTCCAGATCTTTGGCTTTTTCCCTCCTTTTATGGAAACTACACTCAGACCTCTTGAAATACTCTTCTGCATATTCTGTCCATTCATCTGGGCTATGGAGACAAAGGAGCAGAAGTCTGGAGAAGCAGCTTCTCTAAAGGAAAATATTCTAACTTTTAAAGATCCCTTCAGGCCTATCAGCTACAATTCCAGTCCCTGTCCACTTACAATGTCCCTTTGACTTATCAAGAGTCTTGGGAACACAAAACAGGGATTTCAGGAACAAAGTGGCAAAATGTCCCAGTTTTCCTCAGTGACAATATAATATGAAAGGCAAATTTCAAGTGAATCAAACTATATTCAATCTTTATCTTATTTTATATGGAAGATTTGTGCTGGGGGTGTAGCTCAGGGGTACAGCACTTGGCTGGCATGTGTGAGGCCCTGAGTTCCATCTCCAGAGAAAATACAATCAATTAATCAATAAATGAATGAATAAACAAGATAACTCAGAAGTTTATGTGAATGATTCAAACATCACAAATGATAGCTATCTGTTTTTCAAATTTGCTTACCCAAAATAGGTAGGTTTGAATGATAATTGTTTATGGCCATTCTAATCAATGTACGTCAATATCCTAATTATGAAAAAATATTTACAATGCTATCAATCTTATGTTTTCAAGTTCTAGATAGAGCAACAGACATTGCTTCATTTTCCATGGAAGCTGGTTATTTTTTCATACAAATTCCAAGGCCCTAAGGCACACATTTTTCACCAGGACATTTTTCTGAAGGATCATCTTTTTAACTTATCCTCCTTTCTGCATGCTTTGGATTTCTTCCAGTTGTTTATATAAATCTTATATTTGGCTACAGAATACTTCCAACAATGCAGAAAATATGTGACTTTCTCACTGAAATATTTTTGCTAAAATTTTGGTAGCTTAAAAATATTCCAATTGTGCCCCCTTCACCCCCTCCACCTTTCCCTATTTACATAGATTTTGTTATATTTTTTAAAATTTTCTCATAATTTTTTCTTTCCCCTTCCCCTCCTACCACCCCTAAAATGTACCAATAAAATAATTTAAGGAAAAAAATTCCAATTGTAAAACTTTCTAAAAAAAATAATTTCAATGCAACTTTATTTCATGAACTTTCTTTTTTTAAAAAAAAGTGAGCATTCCAAAAATTACAAAGAAAACTTGTACACAAATGTGAAAATATGATTATTATATATTACAAACATTTGAAGGTACCACATGACCCTCCTAATTGCTGAAAGATCATTATACTGTATATCATGTTAATCATATTACTGCAATTATATCTACTTCACCATGCCTTTCTGAATCTGCATACTTTTGCATTTCCCAGGGGTATTATGTGCCTCTTTTATGTATTTGCTTTGTAGTTTAGCACATCTCCATCTGACAGCTGTATGTTGCTTGTTTTCTTAGCTTTCTGTCACCCTACACATTAAGGCCTCTTTGAGGGTAAGAACCACGGCTTTGTCACTTTACCACGGCTTTGATTCTCAGGACTATGCATGTGGCCTAAACAATAATAGTAGATATTCATTGTTGTGAGTATTTAAATAATTTTAAAGTACATGTGTATTTATAAAGCTTGATCATATGTCTACCACCTTATTATTAAAATTTTAAACATATACTGAACTGCGTTTTTTAAAATACTAAATACAAATTTATATAAAAAACTATAGATGAGTCATAATAACTATGAAGAAATCAATAGGGAAAAGTAAAAAAAAAAACCTCAAAGAAATGGAAGCAAATAACAAAAAGAATAGTAAATACAAGTACAGATGCTCAAAGAAAAACAGAAATTGAAGGAGAATAAAGAGATTGTATTCTCCATGTGAAAATAATAAGATTTAATAATGTTGACAATATGCAATCAACCTAAAGTATGAAGAAGATTTATGAAACCCTATTGTTACTGTTTTGGCAGATATAAAATTTAATTATAATCATTCTAGAGTGCAGTTCATAGTTACACATCAAACTTAAAAATATATACATGCCTAAATTAAATACAAGTCTGAAAATTTCTCTGACCAAATGTAACCAAATGAAAAGATATATATTAGTATAAAATATATAGTGCGGCATTGCTTAAAATAACAAAATCATTTGTTGTCACCATCATGTGCATTTGTAAAGGACACTTACATAAATTACAATATATTGTATATATAAAAAATTATACGTTTAGCTAGTACTAAAATAGTTGACACAAGATGTAAAGTCATAGATTGTGATATATAACGAGATTCAATTCATGTAAAGAAAGGGCCCACGTTCTCAAAATATGTTCATATGTGTGTGCATCCATGTCTATGAAAATGTACAGAAAATGGCAACAGACTGAATCACGAGTTGCTAAAAATAATTGTTTCTAACAATGAAGTTGACTTGGAGTGTGCACGAAATATTCTGACAGTTTAAGAACATATTAATATCAGAGAATGTAAATATAAAATAATTTTTCCCAAATTACAACTAAAAAATAGATCATTGCATTCAACTTACAACAAAGAACATTAAAAGTTTTGACCCTATAACTAGAGAAAGTGTGTTAGTATTTTAAAAAGCTTTTATGTTCTTTTGTTTGTTTGTTTGGTACCAGGGATTGAACTCAGGTTCTTGCACTTGATAGGCAAGCGGTGGAACCACTGAGCTAAATCCCTCTCCCCTACATTTTGCAAATTTTACACATGAGAGCTCTGAAATGAGATAGGAAAGTGCAACCAAAGCAGCCACAAATATCTCTGCTATATTTCAACCTTATTCCTTACTTTGCAACTTGGTATATATACATGCATACATCAGTGGTCACGGCTATTTCTAAACAGGATGTTTATTGCTGACAATCTGAATGAGTATTTATTAATAGTACATCCCATTACAACACACTCTGGCATTATAAAGGTCAATGCATTTTATTCCACTTTAAAATCAGTAATTAATATTTCTTTTATATATGCAAATTTTATTTATTATTATATCCTTATTGGTAGAGTGTTCTATGATTATGTATTCAATAAAATAAGTGAAAAGCTTCAGGATGATAGAAAATCAAATTCCACTAAAATATATATATATGTAATTAGACATTTTATAACTATTATGTTAATGCAAGAGTTAGGACTCATAATACCAATATTTTATAGCAGTGAGACTCCTGATATGCTGAAACGATACCTCTTTCTCCCTACATAACATGTTAAGATATGTCACATAAAATATCTTAAAATGCCTAGATCATTGCTAATGCATGACACAGTAACTCATTCTGGAATGATTTAATTTGGATTTCTGTATAATTCAGGGAATACTCAGCCAGAGTAACATATAGTTTTTGTGAATTCTTATATCATACCAGCTAATAATACCTTCCATGAGTATGTAAGGGTAATAGACCAAGGAAATAAAAAGAAGAAATGATATTTGTTTAAAAGCTTGAAATATAAACAGGATGGAGAATACAAATAAAATATGAATATGGAAATGAGACAAAAAATTGTTTGATTTTGAAGGAGTATGCAAAGATGCAGATTTGTGACAGATTCACAACATCAAGCAGCATAGTTAATTTAGGCCAAAGTTACAAATTAATGAGAAGTCATACTGAGAGTAGACTATTATCTCAAAACACTTAGACTTTATTTGAAAGGCCATATATATGTAAGACAGTTGAAGAATGGACAATGGAATGCAAGGGGATTGAGAGAACGAAGGTATATTTTGGAACAAGAGTTGGCAGGAGTTTAGAAACATGTTCAGAGCCACTAAATTGGCTTCATACAGTCTGTTTTGTTTTTTTCCCCTTTTGTGGAAAAGTTCAACTCTGAGGGAAAAAAGGGAAGTTAAAAAATAAGAAAAAATATTACCAAAAGACTAAATTAGTTTACTTTTGGGGAAGCAGTTTTTTTTCACTTGTGGGAATCTGACAAAGAAATAGTGATGTTTCCCCTTTTCATCATACCTCCTAGATAGATAGATAGATAGATAGATAGACAGAGAGAACTGTTCAAGTTACAGAAAAAATGATAAATAAGTTGTTAAAACTTGTGGAAATGAAACACAATTTTATTTTGGAAGAAATAGCTGGAATGTTATTTATAGCTGTGGGAGCAACTGTCTGAAGTCAATATTACCGAGTAGATGTAGAGAATTTGTGAGCAGAGATGCTATGGGGAGGTTTTTCCTTGATTGTTTTATTTAAAATTTTTCAAAAAATTTTTCAAAGAATTGTGGTTGTTTGTAACAATGTTGTGATATGTATTTGATAAAATATGGAGTGTTTATTCTAATTAGAAATGATTTACTGTGAACTTATGTAATAATGAATACAAAAAGAAAAAAATGGAACAGAAAAAAAAACATAAATTCAAGTTCAAGGAGAGTGCACCTGCTCAGTCACCTCAGGTTGTTATTATTTCCACTTTGATTACATTGGCTGATAATGTTTCTAATACAGCAGGATACCAGAAATGAGACAATTTTTCTCTGTATCTGCAGAAGCAGATATACTCACTAATGTTGCCTACTTACTGAACATATACGATGTTTTGATTTTCGCTATCATCTGAAGCTCATGTTTTAATTCTGCCTTTTCAGAATCAGAAACAACAGTTTGTCTACCTTTGTGAAGTATGATTTATATTTGAATATATATGAAGTATATATTTATAGATATGATTTATCAGAATATAGAAAACTGTTATCTACATAGTACCTATGCTATAACAAAAAATGTAAATATAAATTTGTCCCAGGCCTGCTGGTGCACTCATATAATCCCAGTGCTTTGGGACATTGAGGCAGGAAATTTAGGAAATTGCACATTTGAACCCAATCTGAAAAAACTCTGTCTCAAAAATTAGAAAAAAAAAAAGAAGAAGTTCTAGGCACGTAGCTCAGTTCAAAGGCCCTCTGTTCAATGCCTAGTACTTTCAAAAAACATTGGATTAAATAAAATGCATAACTTAAGTTTTTAAACTACCTAATAAATATAATCTATGCTAAAATATTTGAGACATTGTTATTCATTTTTTTATTTTGTAAACTGATATGTAAAAATATAAATTGTATGTATTTCTGTATTAGTAGGATACTGTGTGATGTTTCTTGTCTGGTATACCTCGTGTAATGCTTATATCAGGTTAAACATATCTGTCCCCTTATATATTTATCACTTCTTATAAGTGAAAACTCTCAAAATTCTTTTTTCTAATTTTTTGAAATGTAGAATACATTACTGGTTTTTGTAGTTACTCCATTTTGGCTTATGATCTGTAAGCTACTTACCATCTCTGTACCTTCAAATTGCTCATGAAGAAGATAAGAAGTACAGTACTAATAATACTAGGTATAGGATGAAAGAAAACACTACCCACATAGCATATATTCATTCATATTTACTAATAATTGAGGATATTATTACAATGAGATCCATTATTTTTTAAAGTAATACATCTGTACTGTGTTTGTTTATGGCTTTTCTGAAATAGATAATGTTTTGAAATAGTTTTTTTAAAAAACTCCTTGTGTTCAATCAAATAACTTTTATTTTTTATTTGTTTTCACTGGATTCTATATTTCATGTATTTAACAGGATAGACACTGGGAAAACAACTTAATTGGAGAAGAGATTTGGAAAATAAAGTGCTGATTCACAAATATAAACCAGCTGTCAACTACAGGGAGGTAAAAATGTTAAAAGATGAGATAGCTTACAAATACAAACAATGTGGAGTTGTGTCATGTCACAAAACAGAAGAGAATTTCTGCCAGAAGGAGTCACAACTGAAGACCTGAGTAGTTTTTCATAGTCCAGTCTCGGAAAATATTTTCAATTCAGTTCCTTCATCTGTGCTGTGTAGATGTTATTACTTGCTTAAAAGATCTGTTTTGTTGACCGATGTTTGCTGTAGAGTGACAGCTTGGTAAACAGGCCTCACTGATGAATAGTTGACCCCTATGTCTTTCCACTGAGGGCAGAAGAGGACATCTTTCACTTGTTATTGAACTCTGTTGCTCCATCTCTCACATAACAGGCTAACCTACAGGAGGAAGTCTGTAAATATTTGCTGCATGAATGAAGGATAAAGAGGGGTGATTGGCATTCTGTTCTCCCTAGGAAGACAAAAAGCACCCAAAGCAGAAGAGATTTAGAGAAAAATAGAACAAAGAGTATATTTTAGTGGTTACCTGTAGAATCCACAATTTTAAGAGGAAGAAAGAAAAGAAAAATTCTATCACCTTTTGCATTTGTCATTTTATTAGTTTCTTACTCAGATTATCACAGTGAGGAGAGAAACAAAAATGCACTCTGTATTAATGCAGACTGTGCTACTGACTGGGTCTTCTCTCAACAGTAAATAGAGACCTGACAGATGGGATGCACAGCAAGAATTTAAATATTTAGGCACATGACTAAAATCTAAATTAATCATTCATTCAAGAAACATTTGCAAGGATTGAAAATGGCAGAGTAAAGACTGGCAGCAAAATACAGCATCTTTGGAACCTGGCATTGAGACATTTGGAAAACAGCAGCTTTGTGAATTGAAAAAGGAAGATCTCCAGGAATGGGATGCAGCTGACAGGAAAAAACAAAACAAAACAAAACAAAACACTAGAGAGAAGCTAAAGAAACTGACCACAACATAAACTGAGAAAGAATGAAGCAGGCTGTCATGCTACTCACGGCTCCTGGGTTCTCATAGAGTGTCAGCAGCTCCAGAGAGAAACAATGGAGTGGGCTGGTAAGGCCAGGCCAGGAAAAGCTCATGGATATTTTAATCTGCTAAAACAGTGCGGAGTTTTACTCTGAATACAACTACTTGCTCATACCACGATATAGTTAGAAAATAAATCCATTGTAGTACCACCATATTGAAGAGGGTTTTATCAGGAGCCACTTTAGAAAGGGATCAACTTTTTAAGACGGAACTGTAGATCAGCTATACTCTGTGGCTTTTTGGGGTCATTCTACCACAGTAACTGTATGGAAGATGGCCACAAGAGATAGTCATTGAGAGAATGTAGGCTAGAAACCCTTAGAAGTTCACTTTTAGCCTAGGAAGGACACAGAGGTTGTGCCCTCTGTAGTGAAAAGCCAGGCTAGTAGTATGTAATTGTCAGAGGGAGGTATGTCTGAAAGTATTGGAATTAAATACAGTGGAATACTTACCCTCCACACCAGAAACACATGTATACACACTGCCTACAGCCAACATGGAACTCAGTGGTTTTGATTGCTTTTCAAATCTGCCTTAGCTTAGACAGTGGCCATAGCCTTGAGTGTACAGGAAGAAAGGTATCTGGAGCAGGGAGAGCACCTCACAAACTCACACCTAAGTAAAGAATAGCATGACTTGGGTTGCTCAAAAGGACACAGAATCTGAGAGTGACTGCAGTGGAAACAGCCCTAGAACATATATCATTGACTAACCATGCCCAGCAACAAAGGTGGAGCAGGATTCACATTCACACACAAAAAGGTGAGTATGGAAACAAAACAGGATTTAGTATTGCTTTCCTGTTCCTTCCTTGTATTTGTGGATTCCAAATCCATAGATCTTGGAAAGAAACCATTGACTAAAAAACATGGAGAAGTTTTTAAGACTTATTTTACCTTTTCTTCATTTTCAGGGCAGAGCTTGAATGTTTCCTTTTTTCTTTTTTTTTTTTTTGCTTTTTGGTTTCTTTTTTCTACTTTTTAATCTATTCTTTTCTCTTACTTTCTAATTCTATTAGTTTTTTCTTCTTAACAGGGTCCTTTATCTCATTTTCTCTCTTATCCTCTTTTTCGGTGTTTTATAAAAGTTTACTTCTTTTATTTTTCCCCAACTCCCACCATTTTTACTAGTATTACTGGTAAGTTTTATTAATCTTTATATATTTAGTTTACACTATACTGTTACTGTTTAATTCTATTGTTAAGGATATAATTGTTACACTTAGAAGATATGTACTATATGCCATTATTTGGTTAGTCTTTGTGTTTATATTATTATTGCAGATCTCTTTTCTATTGTTAAGGGTGGACTGTGGTAGTTTTATTGGTTCTTGTGGTGTGGCAATACCGAGCTTGTCTTTGACTCTATTATTGCTGCTGATTTTGTTGCTATTGCCAAGGTGGAATAGTTGTTGCTATTAATTTGTTTTTATTGTACACATGAAATCCTAGCACTCTGAGAGACTAAGGCAGAGGGATTACAAGTTTGAACTTGGCATGGGCAATTGAGTGACTTAGTGAGACTTTGTCTCAAAATTAAAAAAAAAAATTAAAAGGACTTGAAATGTAGCTCAGTGTGAAGTGCAAAGGCCATGGGTTCAATCAACCACATTGCAAAAAACAAGCAAACAAAGCAAAACATAGCTGAGATAAACAAAATGGTACAGAACATGAAGGATCAATTTAGCAAAGAATTATAATTCATAAAAAGATAGTAAACAGAAATTCAAGAGATGAAAATTTCTATTGAGAGTATGGATAGCAGAAGTGACCAGTATGAAGAAAGAGTGTCAAAACTAGAAATGGAGATGATGCAGGTAAACATATAATCAGATGTACCTTTAAAGACAATAAGTAAATATGGAAACTGGTTCAAAAAGCTGCTAGATGATGCAAAGAAGACTAACCAAAGATCAATTGGAATTAGTGAAAAATCAGAAGACAGCAAGAATGGTATAAAAACCTGTTTACAGAAATAATAGAAGAAAACTTTCTAAGTATGAGTAAGGAATTTAACACAGAGATAAGTGAGGGATACAGAATGACAAAGAGCCACTATTAGAAGAGAATTTCTCCAAAAAAATAATAGTCAAAATTCAAGAAATCCCGCACAAGGACAGAATCTTTACAGACCATTAGAGAAAAGCAACATATCACTTATAAGGGTAAATTCACTAGAATTACAGCAGACTTCTCAACCCAAACTTTAAAGGCCAGGTGAACTTGAGGTGTTATAATCTCTAAAAGAAAATAACTTTCAATTCAGACTAAAATCTCTTGCAAAACTATCTTTCAAAATTGATGGAAAAGTAAAAACTTTCCATGGCAGAGAGCACTTTAGGAAATTCATTGCCACACAACCAGCACTCCAAAAACTTCTTAAAGATACCTCTTATTGGAAAGAAACAGTGAAGCCAATAATGTGAGGGGAAAGCCACTAAGCAAAAAGAAAAAATCAGCACCAGGAAAATAATGCGATGATAGCAATACATCAATGCCTCTTCTCTTAGTTACTTTCTCCTTGCTGGGAAACAACAAAAAACACATACAATTTTAAAAAGCAGAAGTTTATTTGGGTTCTTGTTTTACTTCATTAGATACTGGCATCAAAGAAGGAACAACATGGCAGAGACACATGGCTTAGGAAGAAGCATGTTAAAGGATGGTAGCCACAAAACAGATAGAATGAAGTGAAGAAAAGTGAAGGAACTTATTCTCTTTTATGCCATGCCCCCAGTGACTTGCCTCTTCAACCATATCTCACCTCCTAAGAGCAAGTTAGCCCCTATAATACAAACACTTTCCAAAAGCCACATGAGGCTTTTATGGTGCATCTAGATATATACTGTAAAAGTTCTCAGTAATAACCCTAAATTTAAATGGTCTAAACTTGTGAACTAAAAGATACAGATTGGCACAGTGGATTAAAAACAAAAGCTAATTATATGCAAGAAACACATTTAATCCTAAAAGACATTCATAGATTAAAAACAAAAAAATGGAAATCAATATTCCATGCAATGTGACCCTGTAAACAAGCAAGAGTAACTATCCTATTATCATCCAAAATGGACTTCAAGACAAAAATGATCAGATGAGGCAGAAGACAGTCACTGCATGTTAGTTAGTGGAACAATTCAAAAGGAAGAGATTAAAAATTATAAATATACATGCACCAAACACTGGTGTACTCAACTTCCTAAAATGAACACTACTGGACATAAAAGATCAGATAAATATCAAAAAATTATAGTGAGGAAACTCAATATCTCAGTAACACAAACAGTTCAATTAGCCAAAAAATCAACACAGAAATAATCAGAGTTGAGACACAGAGTTTAAAAAGTGGATTTAATAGCTATCTACACATTACACCACTCAACAACAGAATTGACATTCTTCTCATCAGCACAAGAAACTTTCCCCAGAAAAGAGCACATACCAGCCCATAAAGCAGGCTTAAATAAACAAAAAAGAATCAAAATTATTCCATGCACATTATGAGATCATAGTCAATGAAACTAGAAATCAATGGCAAAACAAACCATATAAATTATGCAAATATGTGGAGATTACATAATACACCCATGAATAATCAAGGAACCACAGAAGAAATCAAGGAAGAGATTAGACAGTTCCTAGAATCAAGCAATAATGGCAATAAAACATACCAGATTCTATGGGAGCCAATGAAACCAATTCTGAGACAGAAGTTCATACCTGTGAAGGCAATGTCAGAAAAATAGAGCAACGCCAAAAACATAACTTAATGATGAACTTCAAGATCCTAGAAAAACAGGAACAATCCAGATCCAAAGTTAGTACAAAAAAAGGAAATTATAAAGTTCATAGCAGCAATAATGAAATTGAAGCTATTGAAAATTAATAAATGTATCACATAAAGAAAAGCAAGAACAAAAATCACAGCACTGTGGATGCAGAAAAATGCTTTGGCAAAATCCAACAACTATTCATGATTTTAAAAATCTGAAAAATAGGTATAGAAGGATTTTACCTTTAATCCAATAAGAGCTATTTATGTCAAACTTATTGCCAACATCATATTAAATGTGGAAAAACTGAGATTTTCCCTCTAAAATCATAAATGACAAAAATGTCCACTGTTGCCACTCCTGTTCCACATGGTTTTTGAGAAAAATTTCATCAGAGTAATCATGCTGGAGACAGAAATAAACGGGATATTGCAAGAAAGAAATCAAACTATTTGTATCCACAGAAGACATGATTGCTTACATAGAACATCCCTCCAAAATATTCATCAAAATATTTGTAGAACTAATAAATCACCATGACATTATATCAACACTTTCATAGATTAAAAATTAATAGCATTTTGGTACATTACTAATGAACTCATCAAAATATTAGGAAAACAATATCATTCAAAATAGCCTTAGGGAAAAACTGAACATATAATTAATCTTAATTAATTAACTTAATTAATCTAAGTGAAAGATCTCTACAGTGCAAGCTATAGTAATCTAAAAAAGGGGTTCAAGGGGGATATCGGAAAATGGAAAAGTATCCCTTGTTCTTCTGTAGGCAGAATTAATATTGTCAAAAAGGCCATACCGCCATACTAATATATAGATATAATGCAATCTCATTCAAAATACCAATACCATTATTCACAAAACTAGAGAAAAGAAGCCTAAAATTTATTTGAAAAAGCAATCCTAAGAAACAAGAGCAAAACAGCAGACATAAAAATCTTGGATTTCAACATGAATTCCAAACTAAAGTTATAAAACAGCATATAGTGGTGCAAAAACAGACATGTGGATCAATGGAATAGAATAGAAGATCTGTAAAATGATATCAGAAAATGGAAAGACATCCCTTCCTCTTGGGTAGAAAGAGCCAACACAGTGAAAATGGCCATACTTCCAAAACTGCTACATAGATTCGATGCAATATCAATTGAAATTTCAGCAGCATACTTTATGGACCTTGAGAAAAAAATCTGAAAATTCATTTGGAACAAGAAGAGACCTAGAATAACAAAAGCAATACTAGGCAATAAAGACAAGACAGGTGGTATCATATACCCCGAATTTAAACTATACTACAAAGTTACTGTAATAAAACAGCATGGTACTGGGAAAGAAACATACCTGAGGACCAGTGGAACAGATTAGAAGATGCAGAAACAACTGAACACATACTCAGCCACCTCATCTTTGGCAAAGAAGCCAAACACCTTCACTTGAAGAAAGATAACCTCTTTAATAAATGGTACTGGAAAACCTGGGTTTCAACTTGCCAAAGATTAAAACTAGACCTATATCTCTCACCATGCATTAAAGTAAAATTGAAATAGATTAAAAATCTAAATATTAAAACAAAAACTAAACTGGCTGGAAGAGAGGTTAGGAAGAACTCTTGAAGACATTAGTGTAGAAAAAGATTTTATGAACAAAACCTCAGTTGCCTGTGAAGTAGCACAAACAATCAACAAGTGGGATCTCTTCTTATTAACAAGCTTCTGCACAGTAAGAGAAACTACTAATGGTGGGAAGAGACAATCCACAATAAGGGAAATAATTTTCACCAGATGTTCCTCAGACATAGGTCTACTATCAAGAATATATAAATAAATTAAAAATATCAAACTTTCCAAATTTAAAGACCCAATCCAAAAAGGGACATCTGAAATGAACCGACATTTCTTAGATAAAATAAATAGAAATAGCAAATAAACATATGAAAAAATGTTCTACATCACTGTCCATTTAAGAGATGCAAATGAAAACAACACTGAGATGTCACCTCACCCCATAAAGTATTGCTGTCATCATGAAATCAACCAATAACAAACACTGGGAGGGCTGTGGGGAAAGAGGGACACTGCTTTTGGGAGTGTAGAGTGGTGCAACCACTGTGGAAATCAGTATGGAGAAACCTCAAAGAACTAGGACTGGAAGTCCCACTTGACCCAGCTATTCTTCTGCTGGGTATCTTCCCAAAAGAATTAAAAGAATCATGCCACAGTGATATATGCATACCCATGTTTATAGTGGCACAGTTTGTAATAGCTAAAACTTGGTAACAGCTCAGTTGTCCATCAGTTGGAGACTGAATAAAGAAAAAGTGTTTTTTTTTAATAAAATGGAATACTACTCAGCCATAAAGAACAAGAAATTAGAGATATTTATAGTTAAATGGATGCATATTGAGGCAATACTCAAGTGAAATAAATAGGACACACATGTATAAATATTGAATACTTTCTCTTGTGTGAGAAACTGAAAGTGTAAATAAGGACTAAGAGGTATAATAGATAATGTGAAATAGTAAGAAAAGGTGTGAAGGGCAAGGGAAAATAGAAGGGGTAGGGGAAAGGAAAGAAGGGAATGGAATTAATATGAGAAATTGGAAAAAGATGGAAATAAAGTTTTTGTAAATAAGGAGTGATGGAGGTATTAAAGGGAGGGTAGGGGGATGGGAAAAAAATTAAGAACGAAGACAGATGACAAAAAGGTGCAAATTCATAATGATGAATGTCATTATATTGTATACCTAAAATGCACCAATAAAATTAATAGTAATTTTAAAAAAGAAGATCCATAAACAACTCCAGGCATTTTTAGCTATCGGGTCTTTGAAGAACGGAACAAAGCTCTATTCTGGAGGAAAGATAGCCTCTTAAACAAATGGTGCTGGAAAACTGATTGTATATATGCACACTATTTAATGCAGACCCATCTCTCACCATGTACTAAAATTAAAATCAGAATCGACCAAAGATCTCAACATTAAAACAGAAACACTTAATCTGCTGAAAGATAAAATAGACAAAACTCTTAAAATCATAGGCAAAGGCAAGGACTTTCTGAACAAAAATCCATATGAACAAGAACTAACATCAAATATCAGCAAATGTGTCTATATCAAATTAAAATCTTCTCTACAGCAAAGGAAATAATGATCAGAATGAAGCTATACCCTTCAGAAAGGAAAAAAATAGTTTTACCAGGTATTCTTCAGATAGACAAGTAATATCTGAAATATATAAAGAACTCTAAGAATTAGACCCCAAAATTAAGACTCAATCAAAAATGGTCAATTAAAATCAATAAGCACTTCTCAGAAGGACAATTACAAATGGCCAACAGATAAATTTTAGAAAGTTTAACATCTCTGGCCACCAAAGCAATGCAAATTAAAACACGACTGAGATTCCATCTTTCTTCAAAAAAAAATAGCTATAATCAGGAAATCAATAATGGGGTGGGGGGATTTACTTCAGTGGTTCCAGCGGCTGCTTCACAAGCACAAGGTCCCAAGTTCAATCCATGGTACCAAAAAAAAAAAAAAAAGTCAATAATAAATGCTGACGGTGCTGGGGGTGCTTCTCTGTGTTGATGGAAATTTAAAGTAGTACAACTATGATGAATATCAGTGTGGAGAGTCCTCTAAAAATACAAATAGTAATTCCATTTGACCCAGCTATTCCACTTCTATGTATCTTACTGAAACTGTGAAAGACATCATATTACAATGACACATACTCATCCATATTTGTAACAGCACAACTCATAATAGTTAAATCTTGGAAGCATTCCATATATTCATCAAAACAAGAATGGATAAAACAAATGTGGTATTTATATATAATGGAATACTGCTACAAAAAGCATAAACTTGAGTCATTCGTAGGACAATTGATGCACCTTGAGACCTTAATACTAAATTAGACACTCTACCTGAAGCATTTCATGGACTTTCTTGTATGAGAAATCCAAAGTAGAAATAAATGAAAGAACTAAATAACAATTAGACAATAGAAAACAGAGAGAGAGAGATTTCTGGAAGTAGGAAGGGAACCTAGAGATTAAGAAAGGGCAGGGGAAGGGAAATTAAAAAGAATTAAAATGTGTTATGTATGTGCACAAACTCCCCCCAAAGAATGTAATCATTATATAGTAAAATGTACTAAAAATGGAAATTTTAAAAAAGAAACACTGAATGCCAAATTTATACAGTTTTCCAGCATATGGAGAGAAAGAGTGAGAGAAAGAAAAAGAGAAATGGTGAGCAAGAAGGGGGAAGAAAGCAAGAAGGAAAGGGAAAGAGGATAAGAAAGAGAATGGGAAGGAATAAGGAAGGAAGAGAGAAAGGAAGAATGGAAGGAAGAAACAATGAAAAAAGCTGTCCTGTGTCTTTAAGAAATGCATTGCCTATCTGGTGAAACAGACACAAAAATAGGAATTCATAATAAAATCTGATCGAGAGTGAAGTTGGCCCAGACCCTGTGGGTAGAAGAAATTAACACTGCCTTTAGCATCTCATTTATTAACTCACCTCTAAAGTTTCTCTCCTTGTGAGTGATATTAAAAATACCCTGGATTGTGAGTATAATTAAATTTAATTTTAATTTCATTAAATGACACTTTTTGCACATAGCTCAGCCTTAGGGGACATATTGATATTTAAGATACAGTTCTTCTCCCAGAGGCCTTGCGATATCATTAGCATGATGTCTCACATACATGTAGGTGTATTTCTCAGAGTAAAATTAATGTTGCCAGCAGTATCTTTTCAGGGACTGAGAATGGGGAAAGTGCATTGTGATTTTGAGAAATTCAGGTGTTTTTTATGGATATGGGATGTGAATTGTGTTATGTGGACAGTATTTATATGGCCAACAAGTTAATGGACATGAACTGTCTAATCAGAGAGGCTTAACTGGAAATATCTTGATGCACAAGATCACTGTGACATGGTTCTATGTGATGGTGAACGTTTTTCAAGCTGTTCAAAGTCTGAGAATTGTGCCCCTGCCAAAAGAGCGAGTGAGATGTAATTACTTCCAGCATCATTCACCAAGGTGATCAAAAGAAAAGAAAAACACAATAAAGAGCTGAACAATATACAAATAAAAACAAGGTATTTTGTTTATTCCCCCATAGTGGAGAACTACAAACTTGATATTTGCATAAATCTGGGCAATAGCTGCTAGAAACATGAGAAGCTAGTGTTGCTTATAGATTAAGAACAAGGAAATAAAAATTTCTGAAATTAATAATCACAGCCCTCTTCATGCCCATCTTACCAAGGTAAAGACAATGCTACCTTTGTGCTGCAAGAATTCCCTTTACTCTTTCCCAGAAGTCATGAAAACTAGAATTAAAGCTGAGTTCAGAAGAGGGGAAAATGTGACTATCACTGGGCTGAGATGAGAAGCCAACCACAGAATGTCATCACTGTCACTGTTGCAAGGGCGTTGCACGTAAGTGCAGAAGCCACTTTTCAAATGAGTTCAAAATAACTAGATGGAGCACAAGTAGCTGCTGTTTTTTGGATGCCACAGATTGAAATTCTAGTAGTTTCCATTGTAAAGCTATTTGTGTTTTCTCCTTTATCATATCAGCCTTCTGAAGAATGGAATTTTTGTTCATTTGTGTTTCTTTGTCAGACTTCCAGTTGAACTTCTAAGCTCACATAAAAATTGAATATTTTAGATTTTTAATTCAATTACCTTTAGAATGACATATGCCAATCTCACTGGCAATAAGTAAGGGGATAATCAGTAAAACGTCATTTCTCCTATTTCTTAATTATATAAATCTTAATTGTTATGATAAATATTAGAGATACCATCTACATATATACTAAACTGGATATTCTCAAAATAATAAGAAATTCTGAAACCACGAGAATAAAATTTAATTCTTGTTTTACAAATGAGAATTAAAGAAAACTTTTTACTATCTGGAGATGAAACAAAATTGATAGGAAAACATTTTGTTTTTGAAAGATTATTATTTTCTTAAATATGACACATCCATCCATAAAACATTCCAGTTAAACAGCACATTCATATATAATATAGCAATGATAGGAAAATTTAATATTTTTAGTGAAAATAATTTTAACGTGGAATCAAATAATATGAGATCAAGGAAGGGGGATTTAGCTCAGTGGCATTGCGCCTGCCTCACAAGCTCCTGAGTTTGATCCCCTGTACTGAAAAAAATATATATGTATGAGATCAAACTTTTTTTCTCAAGGAATCATTACTCTAAAAAGAAGAGTTGTCTTCCCTGAAGGCAATGGAGTTTATGTATGGGTGATATTTAATAAGATAATTAATGTAGATAATGAGATAATTAATAGGTGTGAAATTGTTGTACAAAGTTCAGTGATAGCAGAGACAGAGATTTGCTTCATCATGAGATGAATTACACCCTGATAACAGTATTTGGGAAATGAGAATGAGAACTTAACTTGCAGAACTTTCAGCTTTACCTCTCATTCTCTGCAGCCATTTGCTGGTGTGGTGCACTTGCTGGACACCTGCTGCCACTCTTCTCATACCTCCTGAAGTGAAATCACCCAGCTACAAGTGATCTCCTTGAGGCCCATGCCAAATGCTCTGGGACGAACCACATATCTGCCTGGGGAGGACCCACCTTAATTGTCAATTGAATTATATTAATTCCTCATGTTCAGAATTCTTGAGAAAGTAAGTTCAAAGATGATGAGTAAAATTTGAAGGTAATATTGATAAATGAAGAGAAAAAATATAAGAGAAAATCTTCATTACTTAAAGTTAAATGATAGTTTAAGCAAAATTTTAGAATTAGCCATTACAGCCAGAGATACATTATATTACATCAAATGTCATGTTTTTATACAAAATATCACATGGAATAAGTAAATAGATTGGATAGCATCAGTTGGCTAGCCTCGCCTTTTCTGAGTTGCTGCAGTTTAAGTGGGACTTTCTTCTAGCACAGGATTTGTGGAGATTCTCCCAACTTTGCATATATTGTTTGCTCATAGAAACTTAAGTAAAGTTTTAATTTGGTTGCACTTTTGTTTATACATAGAAAAGTAAGAAAGGAAGAAGAAGGGCCATGAAACTAGAGGAGGATATGCCCTTGTTGATGAAGCTCTTTATGCAGGCTCCCATAACAGAATACTACAGTCTGAGTGGCTTACACAACTGAAGTTCATTTTCTCATTGTTCTGGAGGCCAGAAGTCTAGGACTAAGTTGTTGACCTGTTTGGTTGTTTCCTCTGAGTTGTCTGCGCTGCCCACCCCACCCCCCTCTCTCTCTCCTCTCTCCCTCCCTCCCTCTCTGCCTCCTTCTGTCCCTCCCTCTCTTGCTCCTTCTCTCCCTCCCTCCCTCTTTCTCTTCTGCTGCTGGGGATGAAACCCAGGGCTTCACGCATGCTACAGAAGCACTCTACCATTTAGGTAAATGCACACTCAAAACAGAGAAGTTTTATGATTTTTTCTTTCAGTTTCAACAAGAAAAATCTCCCTTCCTGAACTTTACAAAACAATTAATCCTGTACAATTACAGCTACAACACTTACTACAGTTAAACTTTCTTTTATTAAAATATATTACTTTATTACAGTTTTTATATTATCATGTTAATCATCTGATCCTAGCTATATTTAGTGACCATTAACTATATTCTATTCATAATTTCTGAAACTTTCTATGTATTAACACTAAGCAACTCCTCAATAACCCCATCTTAGTAACTGTGGTGACCACCCACTTTACAGATAAGCAAAGGGCACAAAATCAGGAGCAAGCAGGTTTGATCATGACATGTGTGGCCTAGAGTGCAGGTTCAAGTCACTATCTTGTACTTTTCTTCTTTGACTTTTTTTTAAGGTATACAGTGTAATGACATTCATCATTGGAAATTTGCACATTTACATAATCTTTCTTGGTTCTTATTTTTTCCACATTCCCTTGCCCTCCCTTCAACCCCTCCATCCTTCCCTATCTACAAAGACATTCTTTCCATTTTTTCTTTTGCTCATACTAATTCCATTCCCTGCTTTCTTTTCCTATCCCTCCTATTTCCCCTTCCCCTTAGCACCTTTTCTTCCTATTTCATATTACCTTATTATTAGTCCTTATTTGCACTTTCAGATTCTCACACTAGAGAAACTATTCAGTATTTACATGTGTGTCCTATTTATTTCACTTAAGAGTATCACCTCAATGTGCATCCATTTAGCTATAAATGTCTCCAATTTCTCATTTTTTATGGCTGAGTAGTGCTCCATTTTACTAAAAAAAAAAACACCTTTTTTTTAATCCAGTCTCCAGCTGATGGGCAATTGGTTTGATTCCAAGTTTTAGCTATCACAAATTTTGCTGCTATGAACATGGGTGCACATATATCACTGTGGTATGCTTCTTTTGATTCTTTGGGGAAGACACCCAGCAGGGGAATAGCTGAGTCAAATGGGACTTCCAGTCATGGTTCTTTGAGGTATATCCATACTGATTTCCACTGTGCTTGTACCAGTCTACACTCCCATCAGCAGTGGAGCAGAGTTCCTCTTTCCCCACAGCCCTGCCAGCATTTGTTATTGGTTGATTTCATGATGGCAGCCATTCTTTCTGGGGTGAGGAGGAATCTCAGTGTTGTTTTCATTTGCATCTCTCAAATGACCAGTGATGTTGAACATTTTTTCATATGTTTATTTGCTATTTCTACTTTTTTGTCTGAGAAGTGTCTGTTCATTTCAGATGTTCATTTTTGGATTGGGTCTTTAAATTTGGGAGGTCTGATTTTTTTAAGTTCTTTATAGATTCTAAATAATAAACCTTTGTCTGAGGAACAGCAGGTGAAAAATTTTCCCACATTGTGGGTTTTCTCTTCACTTTGTTGGTGGTTTCTCTTGCTGTGCAGAAACTTTTTAATAAGAGGAGATCCCACTTGTTGATTCTTTGTCCTGGTTTATGGGAAACTCAGGTTTTGTTCATAAAATATTTTCCTACACCAATGTCTTCAAGAGTTCTACCTAACCACTCTTCCAGCTGGTTCAGACTTTCTGTTTTAATATTTAGATCTTTAATCCATTTTGATTTTAGTTTAGTGCATGGTGAGAGATATAGGTCTAGTTTTAATCTTTGGCAAGTTGAAACCCAGTTTTTTCAGCACCATTAATTAAAGAGGCTATCTTGCCTCAGTGAGTATATTTGATTCCCTTGTCGAAAATGAGGTGGCTGACTGTGTCTGGAATTGTTTTTTCATCTACTAATCTGTTTCACTGGTCCTCAGGCCTGTTTTTTTGCCAGAACTATGAGGTTTTTACCATAGTAGCTTTGTAGTTTAGTTTCAAGTTGGGGATTGTGATACCCCCTACCTTGTCTTTATTGCCTAGTATTGCTTTTGCTATTCTAGGTCTCCTCTTATTCCAAATGAATTTTTGGATTATTTTCTCAAGGTCTGTGAAGTATGGTGCTGGGATTTCAATCGGGATTGCATTGAAACTATATAGTAGTTTTGAAACTATGGTCATTTTCACTATGTTAATTCTTCCTAACCAGGAGCAATGGATGTCCTTCCATTTTCTGATATCCTCTTCAATCTCTTTTTTCAGAGTGCTAGAGTTTTCAGAGTAGAGGTCTTTGATTTCTTTCGTTAGGTTGATTCCTAGGTATTCCAATTTTCTGGACCCTATTGTGAAAGGAATTGTTTGCCCTTTTTCTCTCTCAGTGAGTCTGTTGTTCATGTAGAGGAAAGCTATTGATTTTTGTGTGTTGACCTTGTATCCAGCTACTCTACTGAATTCAATTATTAAGTCAAGAAGACTTTTGGTGGAGATCTTAGGGTCTTCTATATAGAGTATCATATCATCTACAAATAATGACAATTTGACTTCTTCATTTCCTATATTTATTCCTTTTATTTATTTCTCTTCTCTAATTGCTGTGGTTAATATTTCCAAAACTATATTGAACAGGAGTAGTGATAGCTGACATCCTCATCTTGTTCATGATCTTACTGTGAAGGACTTCAGTTTTTCACTATTTAGTATGATATTGGCTCTTAATTTTTCCTAGATGGCTTTTATCAGATTGAGTTAGAGTCCATCTATTCAAATTTTTGTAGGGTTTTTATCATAAATGCATGTTGGATTTTGTCAAATGATTTTTCTGCATCTATTGAAATGATCATATGGTTTTTATCCTTGGATCTATTGATATAGTGTATTACATTTATTAATATGAGTATGTTGAACCATCCCTGCATCCCTGGGATGAATCCAACTTGGTCAGGGTGTATGATCTTCTTGTTCATTTTCTGCATTCTATTTGGCAGTATCTTATTAAGGATTTTTGCATCTATGTTCATTAGTGAGATTGGCCTATAGTTCTCCTTTTTGCTTAGGTCTTTCTCTGCATTGGGGATCAAGGTGATGCTTGCTTCCAGGAATGAATTTGGGAGTATTGCTTCCCTTTTAATTTTATTGAAACGTTTAAACAGTAGTGGCAGTAGTTCCTCTCTAAATGTCTTGTAGAATTCAACAGTCAAGCCATCAGGACCTGGACTTTTCTTAGTTGGTAAGTTTTTAATTATGTTTTCACTTTCATTGATTGATATTGGGTAGTTTAGAATTTTTAGGTCATCTTCATTCAACTTCGGTAATTCAGACGTATTTAGGAATCTGTCCATTTCTTCTGTATTTTCGATCTTTTGGCGTATAGGTTATTAGACTAGATATTGATGATCCTCTGGATTTCTTCTGGATCTGTTGTAATTTCACCCTTCTTAATCTTAATTGCATGGATTTGGGCCTTTTCTTTCTTTTTTTTTTACAAGGTTGGCTAAGGGTTTGTATATTTTGTTTATTCTTTTGAAGAACTAACTCTTGGCTTCATTGATTTTTTGTATTGTTCCCTTAGTCTCCATTGCATTGATTTCTGCTCTGATCTTCATAATTTCTTCCCTTGTGTGAGCTTGAATTTCTCCTACTCTTCTTATTCTAGAAGTTTGAGGTTCAGCATCAGGTTGTGTAATTGGGCTCACTTTGTTTTCCTAATATGAGTATTCACTGCTATGAATTTCCCTCATAAGACTGCTTTCATTGTGTCCCATAGATTCTGCTATATTGTATTGATATTTTCAGTTAGTTTTAGGAACTGTGTGATTTTTTCTTTAATTTCCTCTGTGACCCATTGGTTATTCAAAAGTGTATTGTTCAGTTTCCATGTGTTTATGAAATTTTTGCAGTTTCTTTTGCTATTGATCTCCAATTTCATTGCACTATGGTCTGACAATATGCAGGGATAACCTCAATTTCTTTACACTTACCTAAACATGTTCTATGAATGAGTATGTGGTCTATTTTAGAGAATGACCCATGTGCAGCTGAAAAGAAGGTGTATTCTGATTTTGTGGGATGGAACACTTTGTAAACATCTGTTAAGTTCATTTGTTCACGAGTTTGATTGAGTTATAGTATTTTGTTGTTAATTTTCTGCCCAGTTGATCTATTTATGGTAATGGGGTATTATGGTCCCCTGTATTATTTTATTAGTGCTTATTTGATTTTTCATGTCCATTGGTATTCATTTTATATAGTTGGGAGCACTAGTGTTTGGCATATATTAATGATTGTCATCTCTTCCTCTTTAATTGTTCCCTTTACAAGGATCTAGTGTCCTTTTTTGTCTCTTTTAATCAGTGTTGGTTTGAAATCCACTTGATCTGCAAAGAGGATAACTACTCCTGATTTTTTTCGGGTTCCTGTCACATGTAGTATCATTTTCCACCCTTTAATTTTCAGTCTATGAGTATCTTTTTGAATTAAATGTGTTTCTTATATGCAGCATATTGTTTCATCTTGCTTCTTGACACATTCTGCCAGTCTATTTCTTTTGATTGGTGAATTAAGACCATTAACTTTGATGGTTATAACTGAAATGTAGTGACTTATCCTTGTCATGACTTTTTCTTTTTGTTGGATTCTCCACATTTGTGTTTAGTTTCTTGTCATGATCGATAGATTCCTTCTGCTGGGCTTCCTGGTGTTGTGATCCTTGTTGTCTTTTCCTTGGATAGAGTTTAAAATTTTTTGGAGAGGTGGTTTGGTATTTGGAAGTCCCTAAGGTGCTCTTTGTCATGAAACTTATTTCTCCATCAATTCTAAAAGACAGTTTTGCAGGGTACATCAATCTGGGTTTGAGGTTGTTTTCCTTTAGGGCTTGAAAGAAGTAGCTTTACACTCTTCTTGCCTGGTGGGTTTGTGTTGAGAAGTCTGCTGTGATTCTGATGGGCTTCCTGTTGTATGTGATTTGTTTCTTTTCTCTAACTGCTTGTAGAAGTTTATTCTTCTGTTGGGTTTCTGGAATCTTAAGTATTAAATGCCTATGTGAATATTTTTTTTGTTCACAGCTAGTTAGAGTCCTATATGCCTCACTTATCTCTATGTCAAGTTCTTTTCCCCTAATTGGGAAATTTTCTGCAATTACTTCTGTTAACAGTTTATTTATGTCATCTACACTCTCTACTGTTTCTTCATTGACTACCATCATTCTTATGTTAGTCTTCTTTGCATTATCTAGCAGCTGCTGGATTGATTTCTCATGGTCCTTTACTTTTTCTAAGAATTTTTTCTTTTCCTGATCATTGATTGCAATCCTATCAGCTATAGCTGAAATCCTATCCTTGCATTGACTCATTCTGCTCCGTAAACTTTCAATGGAGCTTTTAATGCCCTGGAAATCTGTTTGCATCTGTTTTTTCAATTCCATTTGTTTCCTCTGTTGGGATTCCATCATGTTCCTCAGCTCCTCTATTTTTTTACCTGTGTCTGATCTAGATTTATTAATCATGTCTTATACTATGGGCACAATCTCTGCTGTTATCTGAGAAATTATTTCTGATTTAATTTTTTCCAGGTTCCCCTTCGTTGCCAGTTCAGGGAGTCCAGGTGGTTGAGTATCAGATTGTTCCATCTTGTTGCCCTTTGGTGTTGCCTTAGGTGATCTGGAAATATGGTTTGGGGACTTATTTACATGTCTTCTCATTTGAATAGATGCAGCCTGCTGTGTCTTTGTTGAGGCAACTTTTTGTTCACTTGTTAGTCTTGAATTTTCAGCAAGCCACCAAGCAGCCTTTACCCTGCTACTCATCAGTACACCAGTTCCTGGGTTCAGAGTGGTGGCTTTCTAGATCCCTGAGCTGACCTGTTGTCTGGGCGGGCTTCTGTCTGGGGCCTAAACACACTTGGGATGGTATCTAGGCATGCCTTTCTCTGGGGCCCCTATGTAGCTATTGACTTGCAGGGCCTTTGGTTGGGGGCTGTGCATCCCAGTTTCTGTCTGCACAGGCTTTGGCTAGAGTCTCCTCGCACTTATCAATGGTATTGGTGCGATCCCCTGGGTATTGCTTGTGTGCCTGTCTAGCTCTTCTCTAGGTGGGTTCCTGGCTGTGGCCGATGGTACGGCGAGCCTCTGGCTGAAGCCTGTGTTCCTGTGCAGCCCTTTTCTGGGTGGCCCTTTGGCTTGAGTTGGTTTGCCAGAGGCTCTGGTTTTGAGGCAGACTCCTGGCTGGGACCCCCCTTCATCAGCACGGGTCTGGGCCACACCGCTGCTCCTGGGATCTCCATGCACTCACCAGTGGAATGGTGGGCCTCAACCTTCTCTTACTTTTATGATTCATGAAGTTAGAGACTAGAGCTACATAAGCCTAGTCTTCATAAATTATTCTGGAAATGGTAAAAATGGAATCCTTATAAAACAAGGTTGAAAATCTTTGACTCAGCTCTTTTTTTCTTAACAAAATTGAAATTGAAAAGTGTCATTTTTCCCAGAAAGCACTGTTCTTCTAACTTGTCCACAATCAAGCTATTTAAAAAAAAAAATCCAGAGCTCTCTAAACTGACCCCTCATCTACCATTAGTATTTATTAGTCTCCTGTTTTTTTGATGAAGTACCTAACTGTTATGCACATTATCTGTTAGCTAGAAGGTGGAGATAATGATGGCATATTGAAGTAAAGCTTTCTCTTTCTTCTTGCCTTTTTAAAAAAATCTCTTGCTCTAGGACCTGCAACATTCAGTAAATAATTTTGTAATGAAAGCAGTTACCTCTGTCCTTGCCATGAATAACTTTCCTAATGGCATGGACCAATATATGCCTATCTTTTTATCCATAGTGCCTCTCATCTTACCAACCATGCTGCTAACTACACAGTATGCACTTATAAGGTGTATCCAAACTTGATAGAAAAAAATGACAATTTTATACTTATTGCACAATTGTAATAAAAAGATAAAAAAACTCTCAGCAATGTTTTTGCTGCTTGTATTTAAAAAGAAAATGGCTTCTTTTCAAATAATATATTTGCATTAAAATTATGTAGTCTTTTTTTGATACATTCTAATAAGAACTTTGCCATTTCCCAACACTCTCTATTAAGTCATTTGTAAATTTTCTTTTCCTCTTGAAAGAATCACAGTGTGAATAATATTGATTTTCAGGGCTTTAAAAGATGAAATTCCAACTACTACATTCACCATAGTATTTTGATTTATCTAGGTCTTATTTCATTTCTGTTTCTGGAGTATTGCTTCCCTTTCAATTTCATTGAAGAGTCTGAAGTGTAGTCACATTATAACTTCTCTAAATTTCTCATAGAATTCAGCAGTGAAACCATCAGGGCCTGGGCTTTTCTTTGTTGATAGGCTTTTATTACATTTTCAATTTCATTTACTGATATTGAGTTATTTAGAATTTTTATATCCCACATGAATTTTGCCAA
The DNA here is from genome assembly GCF_053883595.1 of Heterocephalus glaber. Taxonomy (NCBI): domain Eukaryota; kingdom Metazoa; phylum Chordata; class Mammalia; order Rodentia; family Bathyergidae; genus Heterocephalus; species Heterocephalus glaber. The sequence continues at coordinate 14,173,195 of NW_028258142.1, read as the reverse complement.
ACAGAATTTCACTTGCACTGATGTAGCTTTGTACTGCATCTTGCTCCCAATAGAGCCACTTCATTTAGCATGCTATTTTCAAGATTCATCCACAGTCTAGCATGCATTATTATTCTGTTCTTTCCTAGAGATTAATAATGTTCTTTTTGAGAACATACAGAAAATTTTAACTGACTCATCAGTTTGGGTTTTTTTTAATTTGGGGATTTTTCAGTTTTTTGTTATGAATACTGTTCCTATGAATACATTTATGCATGTTTTTGTTTGAGTACGTATTTTTAAATTTCTTGCTTGAATATGTGTCCCAAAGGGAAATTTTTGAGTCATAAGGTAAAACTAATTTTTATATGAAAGTTTCACTTTGTTTCCCAAAAAAGGGGCAGGGAAAACTACACTGCTGTAAATTCTCATTAGAAGTGTAGGAAATTTCTATATAATTAAATGCATGCAAAGCCTATTTAATAGTAGTTTTTCACAATTCTGTAATTGTTAATGCTGTTATTGTAAAGATATATAATTTTTTATATATTCTACATACTGGACTTTTATCAGATATATGATTTACTAATATCTGTTCTCAGTTATGTGACTCTTTTGACTTTTTGAGAGCATTCTTTGAAGAACAAACACTTTTTTATGAAGTCCATCTTACATTTTTAAAAATTAAGTTTTTTGTGATTATTATGCTATGTCTAGGAAATCACTGATCCATTGTCATGAACATTTACACATATTTTCTCTAAGATTTTATAGTTGTAATTCAAATATTTATGTCATTTTTGTATTGAGTTAATTTTTGTACATTATATGAGGTAGATGGCCAACCTCATTCTTTTGCATGTGGATTTTCAGTTGTTCCAGCAAATTTGTTGAAAAATCCATTATTTTATTGTTGACTTGTTTAAATAGCCTTGCCAAGAATCAATTGACTATAAATGTATGAGTGCACTTCTTGTCTTCTAATTCAACTCTTTACATATCTAATTGTAATATAACATGATAGAAATTACTGTAGTTTAGTAGTAAGATTTAAAGTTGACAACTGCAGTAACATTTGAAATTGACATAAGAGTCCTTTAATGTTCTTCTTTTTTGACTGTTTTGGTTATTCTGGGTGCCTTGCATTCATATATATATATATATATATATATATATATATATATATATATAATGATAAACTTGTCAATCTGCAAACACAGTCAGTTGAGATTTTGTTAGAGATTTTTGTGAAATACATAGAGCAATTTGGGGAGTAGTTGCATCTTAGCAATATTAAATTTTCCAAACCATAACACAAGGTGACTTCCATTTTTTTATTTTATTTAATTTTCACTCATATGTGCAAAATACAATAAATTATTATTTTATTACTAGTTTAATAATCAGTATTTTAATAGTATAAAGTTATCTTCCAGTGACATTGAAAAATTATAACCATCCCTCATAAGGTAAAAAATTTAATAACAATTATATAATCATTATATCTTTTAAAAAGTTAAAATAACATAATTGTCTTAGCTACTTTTCTCATTGCTGAGACAAAATACCTGAGAGCCAAAGTAAATAAAGGAAAGGTTTAATATAGCTCATAGTTAGTAGAGCTTTCAGTTCATAGTTTCAGGGCTTCAAGGCAGGGTGACATGGCAGAGGGGTATTTCAGAGGAGGAACAGTTCATGGTAGGCAGAAAGCAGCAAAGCAGTGAAGTAGAGAAGAAGCTGCAGGCATCAAGTGACAAATGGCAGCCAACCTTTCTGTCCCTTAAATTCTACCCAGGTTACCAACTCTTATGACAGGTAACACTCACAACTAGGGTTGGGCACCTTTAATCCTAACATGACACCATTGATCAATTCCAGAACCACATCCTTAATTGCAGCATCACACACCCTAGATCCAGCCACCTCTGAAGAGCTCCAACTATGACCACATGAAGCTTTAGGGGACATCTAGACAGAAACCATAACAATCATGTAGTAAAAGTTTTTTATATTTTTCAATTCATAGAAAAGTTAACACATTGATATTTTCATATAACACATTTCTACTGTATTTAATTCCAGAATTGGCTTCTCAATTAAAAAAGAAGCTATTTCAAAAGAAATAGCTGAGGATATACCAATAGCCATTTTTTAGAAATTCTAAAAATTAGAGTTTAACTCATATCTTTTAAAGAACCAGATTATTTTGTCAGGATTTGATAGAAGTCATTTTGAGTTTGTATTTCCTGACATTTTCTTCTTCTCTATGTTCAGCTGAAATCATTTAAACATTCATCTAAAAGCCTCCATAGAATAAAAGAGAATTTGAAAAGTCATGAACATATTTGTATTTGCATTTCATAGGCAAAAATGTGAAACCATGAACATGACTCTAGTATCCTATAACTTCCTTCTTATTAATTTTTTTTACAAAATAAAGGAAAACCAGTGTCCATTCATAAAACAATGTATGTTAAATGATGCTAATTTTTAAATAAAATGACTGTAGTCTTAGTAACAGTGCCATGGGGAAAGGAGTGGAAATAAACCATGTAAAGAAACAAGATTGAAGCTATATTAGCTTGTATTCTCATGCCAAGGCAAATGTTTTCAGGTCTCGTGACAAGTTTTGTTCTTCGTCTGCTCCAAAATTGCAACCTGTCTTTACCACTGCCTTTGCAAGTTTGTCACTCTTGTTAAGACTGATGAAAACTATTTCCTAGGATTTAAAGAGAAAAGAAATGCTCAGCATTTGCAAGTAACTCATACATTGGAAATACATTGTGTGTATTAGTGAATGAAGAAAATACTCATTTGAGTAGATAAAAGGTTTAATCCAGAACTCAGATCTTTAAAATTAGTGTTAATAACATAATGGGTTAATTTGACAAAGCAAAAATGTAACAAGAATATTTTTAAAAAGAGGATGTGGTTTGTCTCAGGATTGAAAGCTTTTAGTTTGTATGATTAATCTGTAAAACAATACATCTAAATTTAGGTTTAATCAGATCCACACACAAAAAGAGAGTAAAAATAGTGAATTTTAATTTTCCAGGCTCAAATCTAAATGTGAAAGTTGGAAAATATCTTAATGTAATTTCTTCCATCTCTCAACTTTATACAGGATGAAACAGAACCACAAAAGTAAATTGACCATTCAAGATGTGAATTTCATCAATTTTCTGACTCCCATGAATGCTAATATTGACAAAAAGAACTTCTTACAGTATTCTATGACTAATGAACATTGCATTGAGTTTAGAATTTTGTTTAATCTTTCTTATGAGATGAATGTTTGTATTTATATGGTGATCTCCTAACCCCTTATGTGATGGTGTTTAGAATTGGGGCCTTTGGGAGGTATTGATTTTAGATGAGGTAAAAAAAAGATGGAGCCCCATAAAAAGAGCAGTATCATTATAAGAAGAGCAGGACAGAGGAACAGTCTCTCTCTTATCTTGCCAAAGCAGAATCAGAGTGGCTGTGAATCAGGATGTGGGTCTTCATGAGGAACCAAATCTTGGAATTTCTAGATTCCAGAACTGAAAGAAAATAATATAAATTCATATATTACCCATTCCATTTTGTTATAAAAAAACTATATAGCACTTATATCTTTGTTAATTGCAGTATTGTACATCAAAGTATAATTAATTCAGTATCTAATTAATATACTGTCTATGATTGAATTGAGAAACCAATAAATTTCAACCAACTAAAACAATATGAGAAAACATAATAAAATAGCTTGAGCAGAAATAACTAATTTTATAATACAACAAAAATGGTATCTTTCATTGACATCTCAAGAAAAAATTTCTTTTCATTTCATATCACTTTCCTGTTTTACTTTTATTATATCTGAAGAAAACGAATTTAAAAGAGATGGTTCAATTAAAATTTTTTATGTTTAAATTTTACTCATTATTTTTGATAAAATCTGACTTTCCTTTACCCAAAGAATTACTTAAGTAATTGGAGTATTACTTCTCTCATATATCTTCTTTTCATTTACATGTCTCTCATAAGTTGAAAGTATCATATTGTACATAACAGAATCATTTGATAATAAATATATGAAGTCTATATTCTAAGAGCAAATGAAGAACATTAATAAAGATATTCTGTATTTTACAATGTTAAGATGGTGATTACTTAGCATAATTAAAAACATTTTCTAGATTTTACCTTTTTAAAAAGTAATGTTATTAATGAAACAAATATGTCATGCTTAGCAATGAAACTTATTTTTACTATACATTACATATACTAAAAGAAACCAATCTCATATTAGTCATTTATTTTAGTGTTATTTTTCAATCAATTTATTCACCAATTTTGAGGAGGATTCAGAAATGCCCTTTTTTAAGCTCAGCAATTATTTTAAATCAAAGCTCAATATCTGCTTGTCATTTCTAAGCTTCCATGGGAAGGATAACTAAACAAGTGACATTTGTGTTTTACTCAAGTAATCTTGATAATTGTTTTCATTGTCATAGCATGTACTTGCTTATTGTAATAAGATCATAAATTTTCCTTCATCCTCATCATGCCCATTAGCAATGAAACATAATTTGGTATACCCTTAAATAATATATCATGAATAAGAATATCAAGAAGCACACATCCATATCAGGAGAGAAATCTCAAAATACAGCTTATCTTTAAACAATGAAGTTAGCCTCATTTGTCACTTTACCCTTCTCGTGGGTTATTGTTATATCTGTATGGGCTTAGTATTTAAAGCATTTAATACTTGCTTGATACACAAAGTTTAGTGAAATTCTTACACTAAATATTACCTGTTATTAGGCATGTTGTTTAAAGGATAAGAGCTAATGTAATTGTGAGAGCAAACAAGAAAGATTGCTAGAGAAAATAATTTCAAAATCTTCCTATATATACTTTCTCAGAGATTTTGTGCTAAATGCAAAATATTATGTTCAAAAAACTTGATTTGGAATCAGTTTGCTATGAGAGGATAGTTCATTTATTATTATTCATTTCTATTTTTCTTAGTACATGTTCACAGTATATAATGGTTACATTCATTGTGGGGAATTCGTATATATTCATAAGACATTTTACTTCTCTTTGTGTCCCCTTCTCCTCCCTTCATCTCTTCGCCTTCCTCCCATTTGCAAAAGATCTGCCTCCTTTAACCCTGTTTAGTTTTATTTAAGATCTAGAAACACAAAAAAGTCATTTTCCTCTAAACAAATTCCAAATTATTTTATCATTTACTTTTATTTAACATCACCAAGAAATTTCCCTTAAAATATAAAAGTAAAGGGAGAAAAATGGAAGCAACTTCAATAAACTGAAATATTATTTCCTGGTAGTTGTATAAGGAAGTTAGTCAAATATCAACTTCTTAAATTTGTCATTGAACTTCCAAGAGGGGAAAGAATGCCAGAAAATTTAGGGGAAGATAATGACATCCTTGACCTGCCTAGAGCTCAACCTCTGTGAACTATGCAAACAGGCATCCATGGAATATCTAAAAATGATTTTATAAAGCTTAAAGAAAAATGCTAAAAATTTTGGCCTGTGTCCTAGATATACATATATAGGTCTTATAGAAGCAAAAGCTACTAATCTTTGCTTCAAAAATTTTTTAAAGATAAAATTATACATAAGGCCTATTGTCCCCAATTACTTTAAAAATACTTTTTTAAAAAAATGCTTCAATTTAAAACAGTTAAAAGAAGAATGCAGTAGTATATGTAAGGGATTGCAACATTGATTATCCTGAAAGCAGGGCTGTAAACAGTACAGGCTGTGAAGAGTTAACCCCTCAATTGGCTTGTTTTGAGAAGCAAGTCTGGCTGAAGCTTAAATGCTGAGGTTAGAGTAACTTGCACATAAATTCCATTCCCACAATTGAAAACTTCTTGACTAGAAGGACACACATTTAATTATAACCCTATATTTTGTCTATACTGTTCCTAATTTTAGAATCCTTTGTATTGCCCTTTACAAGCCTTGACTTTATTAGTTTCCATAGAAACTGCATAATTTCACATCCTCACACTTAGTTCCACTCTCACATGTAGCTTGCTTTTACTCCAATTGATTACTAATAAAAATCAGTGGCTTGGATGGACCAGCACCTTTGCTGAATGAGCAGCATTATTTGTCCTTGCTCCCCAGTTTATCTATCTCTTTAGTTCTGCTTTTAGTTTTTTTCTTCAGTCTTGCATCATACACTGAGGAGGAGAGTGGAAGCTACTACAGAGGTTTCCAGTAGTATATCCCTAATGTTTTTTGTTGGTTCATTATGGAAACAAGTATTAAAATTTGCAGTACATTATGTAAAGTTGGAAGATTAGAATAATAGCAATAATTGCTCAGGCAGATGAATAACTTCTTCCAATAAACCTTTGGGGGAGTATTTTATCTTAAGATAAAAGTTATTCTGTTAGACATATCATAGATTTTAGTTATGCTATTTTTCCTAAAATATTAAATTAATTAAAACTTTGAAATGTAGTTTTTTTCCCCAATAGCTGATTCATTAACTACCAATTGGATAGCAACATGGTACTAAGGGTATGTTGTGTTGTAAACAACAAAATTATCTTTTTTACCCTCCTGGGGCTTTTATTCTGGTGTAGACCAAAGTAAAACAAATACAAATGTTTAAAATTAATGAATACATTGTTGAAAACTAGTAAATTGTATGAGAGAAAACAGATGTGTTTTAAGAAAATATAGCAGGAAAATCACTTTAAAGTAGCTTTTCTGAGACAGTGAAATTTTCATTGAAAGTAAATGAACCATTAGACTAACAATGGGATGAGGAACACCTCAGGAAATGAAAAAGTTATGTGTCCCCAGATAGAAAACCATTGGTCTATTGAGGAATTGGAAGAATGCTTTGAAGCTACAATTTGAGTAAGATCAATTAATTGAGTTGGAATATCAGGTGGAACCTTCAAGACTCAGGATGTGTACAGTAATTAAGTTTGTCTTATTTTATCATTAGTCAAATGGCACATCCTTATAATAAATTCAAAGATATGATCACTTTTATTTCTAAAATGGTTGTTTGAGTTCCTGGAAGGAAATTGTATTGAAATTGTATTGAAAAAAAAAAGAATGGACATAGGTTCTATTTCTGTCATAATTTTGGAAAGGTACACTTTTACCACTGACTAAAGAAATGATAATGGAAGAGAGAAGTGTGCAGTTTTTAAGTATATTCATCCCTCCAAAGTTTTTATTGAAATGATAAAATATTATTAAATGTATAATAAAGTTCATACATTTTAATTAAAAAGATTGTTTAAAAGTGTTTTATTTTCTTGTTCCTAAATTTATATATTCTATTTCTTTTATTTGGTTTATTGTGCTAGTGAGACACTCCAGTACAATGTCACACAATTACCAAAATTAGGAATTCTTTCTTTATTCATGAAAATAAGTACAAATAATTGAATCTTTCATCATAAAATATAAAATTAAATATATATTTTCCACAAGTACCTTTAATCAGAATGAAGAAGTTACTTCATATGCTTTGGCTTTATATTCAGTCTTCAAATGCCTTTACTATATCTATTGAAAAGGCTATATGTGTTTTCTCCTTCATTTTATATATTTGCTGAGATATATTGATTGATTTATAAATTTTATATTTAATTTGCATTCCTGGATAGATTGCACTTGATCATGATGTATAATAATTTGTGTATTGTTCAATTTGGGTGCCAATACTTGGCTAAGGACTCCTGCTATCTATATTCATGAGGAATAATGACCTGTAGTATGGAATTTTTCCCTATCTTAATATATTCCTTTCTCCTTTTATTATAAGGGAATTATGCTAAACATTTTTTATTGAAAATATGCATAATATTTTATATGTTGCAAAATATGGTGAAAATGTTTTTCAAAAAAGAATAAGATTATGAAATTCTTCTATATTAACTTTTCTATGCAATCATTGTTTAATTTCAAAATAAGTACATTCATTATAATTTCATCTATAAGCGTGAGATTTATAGCTTTAAATTATTCCTTCTACATCATTTTTCAAGGTAGTCACTGGTTTTATCATTTTCTGTATCAAAATAAATTCCTATTTTGTTCAAAGGGTGAATAGGTTTAAGAATCTTTCATTAGAATGTGCCTTGCTTCCATATAGTACTGGTTTACTTTAATCACTAGGATAGTAATTTTTTTAAAAATAAATTGAGATAAACAAAGTAACTAAGCATTCAGAAAGCATATCTAAAATATACTGTGAATCTCATGGCTTTTCTTAATAAGAGATGAAATTTTGCAGCTAAATATGCAAATAAAAAAATACACATATATAAATTGTATCTATAGAATTATTTTATTGTCACTTCTATATTTCTAAAGAGAAAAATAATAGACTTTATTTTGCATTGTACCTTCATAAAATACCTTAATTATTTTATTTACTTATACTGCACAATAGAATGCAACCTCTGGAATTCTGGACCTGTTCTAGGCCTCACAGTTAGCTCTTTATATTCTGTTGAACACAACCAAACTTACAATACCTTGGCATGAGACATGTTCCATCTGTGGCCAGTCGAGATTAAGATAAAAACCTAATGATTATGTTATAATAAAGAGATAAACACAAATATTGCCCAAACTATATTTCTTTTATCCTGACTTATGCTGGGAGTCTTAATAGAGATGCTTAGCCTTGATTACCAACTTCATTGCATTGAGAGATATATGCCTATAAAATTAGTAAAGTACTCTAGGTCTGTACAGGTGTGTTTGTGAGTGTGTTTCCAAAAGCGATCAGCATGTGGATCTGTTAACTGAGGCTGCCCTGAATGTGTTTAGCACTATGAAATAGGCTTGCAACCCAGATTAAATAAAAGTGAAAGAAGGAAGAAGCCAGGTAGCACTTGCAAGATGAATTCTGCTTGAGTGGGTGTGCCCCTGTTGAGCCCCTTAACTGTGGACATTAGACTCCAGGTTTTGCAGTCTTTCAATGCAAATTTGTATCAGTAATTTTCCAGAAAGCTTTCATGCCTTCAGTTTTGGACTAAGGCTAACTCTATGGTCTCTGCTATTCTAAATGTTTTAGCTTCTTGGGCTGAGCAGCTACTGGGTCAGGATACAGACAACCATTATGGGATTACCCAGCCTATGATAGACCAATCCAATAAAATTGCTTTTATAATCATTCATACATATGATTCTGTTCCTCTTGAGAGCCAGAACAAGTATAGTAATAATGTACTGCTCTAATCTATCTCATCCTATAGATGAGATTTATTAAAATACAAATAAAATTCTCCCATATCCTGAGAGCATACATTATTGAGCAGTTTTTGTTCTTGAACTTTCCTCACAATTACTTAGCAGGACCTTAAATTCTTTAGCATTTTCTACCCTTCTCTCATGTTGTTTTGCAGTTCCTCATGCTGTGTTCTTTTTTGTTTATTTTTTGGAATAAAACCAAATTTATTTCTGAAATAGAAGGAACAAAGTATGCACTTGAATTCACTTTACAAAGTACATTAACAATAAAAACATATGTGCCATGTCCTACTTATTTCAACTTAATGATAAACATTGACATCTGAAAGGAAAAGATTCTGGCCCTTGTTTTGCAGAACCTGAAACTTGCAAAAGAACACAGGAAATGGACACTCCAAATTCAAACCTCCTGGGTCAAGGTGGAGGCTTGTTAACACTGACATTCCAGACAATGGAAAAATAAAGACTTTTTGCTGCTCACTTACCCAACAGCTCTCAAAGAGTTATTTACAGTTTGAAGTCTTGTCTCATCTTTCACTAACCTGTAACACTATTTTGAGGTCCAATACAAAGCGTGGAAGAATGAAATTCTCTTCAGTTTCAAATGAACTAACATACAAATTAGAAATTATCAAAGGTAACTTCATTCTCCTTGGAAAATAAACCACACAAATGCATTAACTGGTTTGAAAGACAACCCCTGCCATACTGGGGAATGAAACCAGGGCCTTTCCATTAAATTACATCTCCAGCCCCTTTTATTTATTTATTTTTGAAATTCTGAGACAGGGTCTGACTGAGTCATCCAGACTGGTCTTGAACTTGATACTCCTGCCTCAGCCTCCCAGAGTACAGAGTACAGGGATTACAGGTGTGTACCACTCTGCCTGGCTGAGAGATACTTGTTAATAAACCTGACAAGGAAAATTACACTACCACCCTTTTCTCTTGGCAATGAGAATCTATAAAATGTTAACTTCTTAAGTGTTTTCAGAAGTGAAATCATGTGAATTCTATCAAAATGGCTATTGCGATTGTTCAATTTGAGCAGACTGGGAAGCCTGCATGGATTTGCTGACTTGCAGCTTCTTCCCACTCATGCTTACCAGGTGGCTCTTGATGACGTTAAGCTCCTGTATCACTGTGCTCAGGTCTTCATGGAGTCTAACTATCGCACTCTGTACTTCCCCGAGAAGAACTTCAATGCAACTGTTTGCTTCAGGTTCCCTAGGCAGGTTCCCTTTGGTTGGCTGAAAACTAGAGCAGGCCATGGAGGGAAGGGTGTCTACATTTTGGGTGGGAAAGCTACCCAATTGCTGCTGAAAATATGACTTGCCTTATTTTTAGCAGAATCAGAGTTAGCTGGAAAAATTTCCAGTACGCTAGGATTGTCATTTTTCCTCTTCATCAGAAGACACCAGGCCCCTAGGAGTGAAGGGGAGGTGGGCACTGGCTGTCTTGTCTTTATGCTTAATAGAGGCAGGAGACCACTATGGATGAGGCAGAGCCCAGAGGAAAGGTCTGGGCAGATCTGGGGGTAAGTGGAGAACTGGCTTCTCTGGAGGGCCTGCATCAGGAGGGGACACAGAGGTAGCAAAAAAGGAAGATGTTCCCTCAGAGGTAGTTGAAACTACATCACAGGCGTTGGATACTTCTACTTCCCCATCTGACAAGCATGTAGATGGAGAGATAACAGAAGGAGGTATCATTGGCAAGGATGACTTTGGATCCTCATCGTAAAATAGAATCAGGTTGTCTGTTGATTTCCAAGCATTCCCTTCTAGTGGTAGTAGAGTTTCCCAGGACAGCATTGTTTCTGCAGGCAACTTAAGTTCTTGGTACTGCTCTTGTTTCAATCTTGCCTTGGAAGCATTTTCTCTACCAGGTAGTCTTTTGGGAAATGTCATGGAGTAGGAGGTACGCCGTCTAATCCCACATGCCTCTTCCCTCTCTTTATACAGTAACTGTTCATCCATCAGCAATGCTATAACTTGCTTAGACTTTTCCCAGATATAATAACCTTGGTCTTTTCCAGCTTCATCTATGTTTTGAAAGTCTTTTAGCATTTGAAGATTAAAGAACCCCTCTCTTCAATCCTGAATAACTTTCTTTGATCCATTCTTGATGAGGTAATCCATCAGGGTGAGGGATTTGTACACATGGCACCAGTTTTTCCCATGGTCAGTTAGTCTCTGCCATAGCATATTCATAACCTCTCCTGAATGCCACGGGTAGGACAAGTCTGAAGGTTAAATGGGGGATGAGAGCAATGGAATAGGAACGTGTATGATTGGTTTATAAAACTCTTGATGGCTGATCAGTCCTCACTTCTGCTGCTCCTAAGTACAAATGATTAATCTCCATGCTGATAAAATATCGATTTCCCACGTTTACGACAGCACAATTTACAGTAGCCAAGAAGACATGGAGCCAGCTGAGGTGACCATGGACAGTTACAGTTTTACCTGATACAAAAAACCGCAGCCCTCAGCAAAGACATGCCTCTCCTTAGTTGGCTGAAGACCAGGTATACGTCCTGCCGTCTCCTCCTAGATACAGGCTGTGCGTGTCCTCGCACACAGAATGCAGAACGGGTATTACAGAAAGGAGAAAAGACCATAAAGCACACTACAACGTCTTCCCGGTGCCAAGTCACCCGACAACACCCACACATCTGCCCTGACCGCTGCACGGGCCCCAACCACAAATATTTGCTCCGACCCCTGTACGTGCCAGATCCCTTCCTGATCCCATATAAAAATCCCTGCCTGACAGGTTTCTTGCCCTCAGTCGACCTGCACACACATGAATAAAGTCTGTGCCTCGTTGCCTTTCCCCCAAAAAGAAAGAATCAACTAATAATCAACCATGTGGCAGGTCCCATCCCAGGAAATGGAGAAATAGTTGCATCCTATGTTCTTCTTTATTGAGATGAATTATGAACACAATTTCTTCAACTACAAACATTTCTGGTAGTGTTTGAATTGAGGGCATTGACAAATCCAATTAAAGTTTGAGCAGAAATGGAACTGCTATTAACTATAAACAGAATATTCTAAGGTGCTCTAATAATCCCTCTAGCCCTAACCCCAAATGCTTATTATAGTAGCATTATTTTACATTTGAAAGATAAAAAACACTAACAATATCTTTGAAGTTTTATGAGCTCATACCAAAATAAGTCTACTTTACAGATCTCCCTGAATGTATTTTAGTAAGTTTCATTAGTATTGTAGAGCATATAAAATTAATATTTAACTGTGCTTACTTTACTCCTAAAAGATTAATATCACCAAAAGTTACACTACCATTGATTTTGTAGTACCTGCTACAAATTAATGAGTCCTTGATATATAAATATGTATAGCAGGTTATAAATAGCAAGCTGTAATATTCATATGATTTCATTTGCAGTAAGTTAGGGTTATTAAAAATTCTCAGCTAACTTGAGTACACGCTACACTAGAATCAGATTTAGATAGTAATATTAAAATTTCCAATGCCTTCATATATAATCAAAATCTCATTAGATTATGACCATCATAAAAGATCACATATGTAAGCAGAGGAGCCTGATAATTTGATTACTAGATCAATATATTAGATTCAGTAAATCACAAATTTTTTTATGTTTGTCAAATATACATTTGCATATTCTTGCATCATGAAAATATTTGGATATTTTGAATACCATTATAATTTTCCACTTGTTGAAAAATTGTAGACATTTGCTCATAGTTCACTTTTATTCTTTCAATTAAGAGTAGAATTTAATATTCTAGTCATCTAAGGCTGAATTTTTAAAGCACTATGTCCATTTGCTTGTGTTGAACATGTCTTTACTTTTGAGACTATTTTAAGTTTCACTTATTAAAATAATATGACCACTGACTTAATTTATCTTAATTAGACAGCTAAGACCACTATAAAAATTTGTTGTTTTTTTAATCTATGTTTATTTTCATAATTCCAATTTATCATTTCATCTAATTATTATATTTTAATAATTAAGGCAATAATTAAGTCTAACTTTTGTAGTACAATTATTCAGGAACATGACAAGCAGATATCTACTAATGAGATATAACATACATATTCACTTAATCTCAATTATGGCATATATTTTGTCTACTTTAATCTGTTGAGATTATTACTTGGGGATGAGAACTCTGTTGGAAAATGGACTAGTGATCATGCACGTTTTATTCTGGAAAAAGAAGTGTCTACATTTTTTTTTCATGTTCTAAGACTGTGTGAGGCTGAATTTAAGGGTGGAGGATTAATTCATTGGTATAGGAAATTTCAAGGCAATCCATCATTCGGGTTGTGGCATGAGTACGGATGGTTCCTTTTAGCCAGATCTATAGTAAGAATCTGGGATCAAAAAGCAGGGCTTAAAGATTTGAACATATTTACAAGTTGGTCAGAAAGGAAGTATGTACATGTGGGGCAAAAGAGACTATGGTTGCCAAAACTATTAGTGCCATTAAAAAGAAGCAAGCAATTTGCATCAAGACAATAGGAAAGATGATTTGAGGGAATCTCAGGAATTGTCCAGACCCATACATAGCAGGGTCTAAGACGTTGAAAGGTAAGTTCTTTGAACACTTCTCTTTTAGAATTGAGTCCCAGGCCACCTTGAGCATTCAGGGCTTTCTAGGGAAGTGTTTCCCCAAGTTCAAGCATCTAGGCACTCAAAGACTACTACAGCAATACTCCAAGTTGGACTAGTTATTACTTGAGTTGCCAACAAATCTCCGTGTTATCCTCAAAGGTCCCACCCAGATTTCAGAAGAAGCCCTGAGAGGTCATGTAAAAATGAATGACAAAATCACAGTGCCTGCTGGGAACCCCTAAAAGGATAATGAGTGAAGGTGTGGTAGTGAAGCTGAATATGCTTTGGGGGACTTAAGAAGTTATAGATGCAAGGAATGTCTCGTATCTGTGATGGAAAGCCTCACGCAGCAAATGGAGCCAGCCCAAGAAAGACACCACATGGGCTGTAGTTGACCACAAGATCATGGAGGACTCCTTTGGAATTCACATTTTACAATGACCTGGTACAGATGCTAGACATGGATTATTGGATTAATATTTTCCTTACTGAGTTTCAGTCTTACTTTGATGTAATTCCTCTCTATTTTCCTATTCCTCATTTGTGGTATGGAAATATTTACCTGGTGCCATTATATTTTTGAACTCTAACACTCTTCTTTTACATTTACATGGCCTCACAGCTAAGAGTTCAACTTGAGTCTCAGAAGATATTTTGGTCTTGGACTTCTCAGCATTTACTGGAAGAGTTAAGATTTTCACAGCTCTTAGAAATGGACTAAGTGCATTTTAATAATGAAAAAGACAAGAGTCTTTTGGAGCCAAAAGCCAGAATATAATGGTTTAGATCTAAAATGTCTCCCCAATGTCTTATGTTTTCTAAGGTGGGGATATTTGAAGGTGATTGGATCACTGGAGTGCTGTACTCATCCATTGATTATAGCTATGTTGTTATGAGGTGTGGTTTGATTAGAAAAAATGGGTAACCAGGGTCATTATCTGGAAGGGTATGTTTTGTCCCCTGTTCCTCCTTCTCTATCTGCTTCCTGGCTATCACAAGATGAGCAGTTTTCCTCTCCCATGCTGTTCTGCCATGCCATTTTTGCTTCAGAGGCAGCAAACTATAGACTGAACCCACTGAAACTCTGAGTCAAAAACTACTTCTCTTTCTTTAATTTCCAGGTGTCAGATACTTTTTCCCTATAATGGAAAAATAATTAATACAGTGACTAAAACTGTTACTAAAAAGAAAATATTAAACCAAAAGAATACAATGATTTTTCCTTTCTTCTTTTTTTTCTTCACTAAGCAAACAAAATACATTGTAAATGGATGTATGTTTTATTTGCTACATGTATGTGGTTCTTTAGGGTTGAGTAGAAGTTTAGCTACTCTAACAGAGATATCTAAAAATGGAGATGCACTATCAAATTAGAAATGTTTTTCTCTCATGTCATTGAGGTAAATACACTGATAGTCAAAAATAGCCAAGTAGCTATATTTCCCAGAGACATTGTGGGAAGCTGAGTAGTGACTCTCTGGTTTTAAACATGTATATCTGAATACCATGATCCCTGAAATATTACAATGGGTAGAAAAAATTTATGTTAGACAGCCCAAGTAATGCTTGATGAATAAAATAGTCACTGTATCTGAATTTAACTCCAATGGTTTATTGTATCAGATGCAATAATAATGCCTTGGAAAAATTCCTGCCACTAAATCTGCATATATATTTTATTATCATAGTTGAAAATAAACAATTTCTTCTAACTTTCAAAAAGCCTAGTTAAATTAATCTACCTGAAAATAGGTTACATTCATATCAAACACAGAGTTGGAATGGGAAAAATTGTCACTCATGAAATGAACAATGACAGTTATTGAAGCTGGTGAGAAATTTGAAAGAAAAGAGCTGGTAACATATATCCAGCACCCTTGTTCTAATATCATTCTTAGAAATTATTACTCTGAAATTATTGTGATTTTTGGCACTTTTGAGGGAGACATCATACTTGATATAGAGCACAAGCATCTGATTCAGCTAAATGTGATGAGTGTCAATAACAATATTGGCAGAGTAGTTTATGTTACATTCTCCTACCAGATTATACTTTGAGTTTATTCTCAAGAACCTACTTCTATTTTATGAACACGTATTTCTCAGATCCTGTTCAACTGAGCAATATCTTCAGGATTGTGAATATGTCTTCAAAAATCATTCAATAAATATCCATTAAGTGTTATCTATATTATAAACATTCTTCAAGGGACAGAATGGAGCAGGATTGAAGAAATTACACAATTTCTGTCCTCATGGAAATTACATTTGTAGATGTAAAAATACAAATTATAATAAATGTGCACTGTAGCCTAATTCTGCTTCCCAAGTCTAAGTTTAAGGGACGCGATACACTAATATCCTCAGCAGTACTCCGGAGGGGAACAATAGCTGGTGCTAACGTGCTGAGGAGGTAGCCGTCTGCAGCCTCAAGGAGCAGTGGATATGGAGGTTGTCACGGAGAGTGAATAAGGAGAGGAGAAAATAAACTCAAAGAAGTGAGGGAACTAAGTCACATCATATGCCACTGGGAGGTGTTTGGTTTTCACTCAGAATGAAAATGAACGCTATGGGAAAGTTTTGAGAAGTGATAGGTCTTTAAAATGTCACTATGCTGTGTTGTACCGTATACTGTAACAGGACACACTGGCAATCGGGGCAACAGTTCAAATGTGTTATAATAATATAAAAAGAAATGATGATAAACAGATGATAAATGACAGGTGTATATAGAACCTAATATCATGAGAGAGGCTTCTCCCATTGTTCTTTCATTTCTGTCTATAGGTGTGAAATAATGAAGTTTAATTCTTTAGGTTTTAATAGGTGTTAAATTCTTAGAGCAGCCCTATACAATACAATTTTGTATGGTGATAGGAATTTTCTCTTTGTTGTTCCACGTGATAGACACAAGGCACATATGAGGATTATAAATGTGATTTGTGTGACTAAAATGTAAAAGTTTAATTTAATCATGTTAATGTAAATGAAAATTGCACATGTAGCTATTGGTTATTTATTGGACAGTGTCATACCACCATATGATGGTTGTGTCCAGTGAGGAGAGAAATTGTTACTCCACATGTCAGATAAGACAGGAGGAGGTCTGGAGCCCTATCGATTTTCTGTTTCAATTTGAATGATGATTATGAGGCTGATTATATTATAATCACTGGTCTAACCATACCTTTATATTTTGCAATTTTTTTCTTTATTTTTTATTATTCACACAAAAACACACCAATTTAATACAAAAAGGTGAATAAGATGTAAGAATGGAAAGACAAGCATATTAAATGACTTCATAAAGAAGTTGAGCTGTAAAATTCAGAGTGATTAAACCTAGAAACTGAGAGTAAGTACAGAAATTATCAAATAAACAATTAATATTTAATTAGGCTGACAAATATGCATGCTCTTTAGTGAAAAGATAGTGAGCAAAAAGTCTTATAAACCAAAAAAGTAGTTTGGATTAAAATTTACAGAAAGATACCTGCAAAGGGAGAAAATGACGAGAACCTAAGTAAATATAGAAAAATCAGTTATGAACACTAAAAGATTCATTTTTTATGTTTAGTGGTAGATAAGTTTATAGGTGAATGATCATAGGGCCAGTGAGTTACATTCTAATAGTTTCCATTTTCTGTTTGAGATGGGAAACAGTGATATTTTGATAAGAAGGAAATTAATAGAGCTAAATTACAAAACTAACGAAAGTTAATGGTCAAGATAGCTAGAAAAGACTTTGATTGGCCTGAAGAGAACGGGATTATTCAGTTTGAGAGGAAAGTTAAAACAAAGAAAGTGATCAGAATTTGTATGAAGTTGAACAGAAATCCTTGCACAGAATAGTAGCATTATTAAGCTGCGCTTGTTCAATGTGTTAGAAATTTAAAAAAAAATCTACATGTATTATTATTTGATTTATATAGTATGTAATTCTTTGAGTAAGCCATGAATTAACTCAAGGGTAGTTGAGTTGGAGATGGATTGAGTCAATTTGCCAAGATCAGCTCTTGGCATTGAAATTGGCCCAATCATGGCAATCTGATGACAGGACTGTGCAAAATACACCATTCCATGACATCCTCTAACTAAAGAAAACCAAAGGCCATCATCTAATTAATTATTTGTTCACCTACTGGCTTCAGAAAGACATTATATATTAGATCAATATATCTGAAAGGGCTCAAGAAAGTGGGTAGCTGAAGAGATTTGAATTTTTGTTTTTCTGTTTTCTTTATAATCAAAATTTCCTTCGCCTCTCTCACTGAAACATGAACGGCAAACTCTTATGTTAGATTATAGAACCACAGAACAGACAGTAGGAAAGAGACAAAGAATTAGTGCCAATTTCAAATTGAATAGATGTATTGGTTTGGTAAAAAGGGCACTAAGCAACAGAAGAGATTACTGACCTCTCTTTTTGAACGATTTCTACTTTTAATTTGGACAGTCTGTGCAAAGTTATTTTATTTTCCTCTTTCATTCATCCAAGTTTTAAATTACTTCTTCAATATTCTCCCTATGAAATGATACTCACAATATACCTGCCTGTGTGGCAAGAATGTCCACCAAACCCATGATGGGCCCATAATCAGTTTAAGTATAACATCAGCTCTCCTTGTTGCCTACAAATAAAGTCATAGTTTATAATTTTTAGAGTGCAATAAGATATTTAAAAGCTTCTGAAGAAATTTAATTTAATGTGAAAATTATTGTTCAGTGGTGCTAAAAGTGATTAATCAGAAAACTGTGTATTAAAACTTTTTAAATAGTTCAGACAAAACCATTTGCTTTTTTTCAAATTGAATAATAAGCTATGAAGGTAAATGTTAATTTATCTAGACATAAATGAACTCAAAGAAAGGAGCAATACAAACACAGAAAATTGCTTTACCATATACAAAGCACAATCTTGTTTTAGATTCTTTCTTTATTTGGTAAAATAATTTCAGATATTTTATTCAAACTCTAAAATTTTATTAACTACCTGGAAATTTCCATTTTACCAGTGAAAATTTCCAT